>NC_083584.1:11290983-11590983 GCF_027579695.1 Neoarius graeffei
TGTGAGAAAGAGAGGGGGAGAGAGTTTGTGTGTGTGTGAGGGAGAGAGAGAGGGAGAGAGAGTTTGTGTGTGTGTGAGAGAGAGAGGGAGAGTGAGTGTGTTTGGGAGAGAAGGAGAGAGAGAGAGTGCGTGTGTGTGAGAGAGAGAGGGAGAGAGTGCATGTGTTTGAGTGTGTGTGAGAGAGAGAGAGTTTGTGTGTGTGCGTGTGTGAGAGAGAGGGAGAGAGAGTTTGTGTGTGTGTTTGAGAGAAGAAGAGAGTGCATGTGTTTTTGAGTGTGTGAGAGAGAGAGAAAGAGTGTGTGAGAGAGAAGGGGAGAGAGAGAGAGAAGGAGAGAGAGTTTGTATGCGTGTTTGTGTGTGAGAAGGAGTGTGTGTGTTTGAGTGTGTGAGAGAGAAGGAGAGTGAGTTTGTGTGTGTGTGTGTGTGAGAGAGAAGGGAGAGAGAGAGAGTGTGTGTGTGTGGCTCGGCTCGGCAGTGCGCCATGGTGGAGCTGGAGAAGGAGGTGCTGCCGCTGCCGCCGCGCTACCGATTCAGAGACCTGTTGCTCGGAGACTGGCAGACTGACGACAGGTAGGAAACTTTACCACCTTCACCACGGGGTAACAGGGTCCTGGGGGTCGGAGTGGGTGGGGGAGAGCAACCAAACCCATACCATACCGTCATCATCTCGACAGGAGACAGTGTTGTTGTTCTTCTTCTTCTTCTCCTCATCATCACATCTGTATGTAAAAAATATCGCACTTCTGTCTTTGACAGCAAAAACAAACCACACTTTAGGGTTCTAGATTTAACCTGTTTTGGGTTCGAAGTACAACTGCTTTACATAGATAGATAGGAACTGTAAATACCCAAAGAACCACTGAGGAACCTTCTTTTTCCATGCACGAGTGCAGTGATGTTACTGTATCCACTCATCCAAATTCAATCTACGGTAGAACCCTGAAGTTTTTGTCCCCCTGGTAGAATCCGTAAATGTTAAATAAAAAAATATATATATAAACACTATGAAGGAGGGGTTTAAAGTTTCTTTAAAAAAAAAATTAAAGGGTTATGACTTTCCTAATGTGGTTCTCCTTGGAACCTTGTCTGGCAGGAAAGCGCTCTGTGGTAAGGTTCTGTATGGGAGGGACGAGCCTGAAAAACATTTTAAGGCTCTAAATTCAACTTTTTTCCTGTTGGATTTATGAAGCTCTTGGCATCATAACCTCCCGGTTCTCGAAGAAGACACAAAAACGTGTCAAATCTCCAATCCTTAAGGGCGTTTTGAGTCGTCTTTCTGAGAACTCGTAGAGTGTTTTGCTATCAAAGGTTTCCGAGTAGCCTGTAAGAAGTGTAACTAATTGTAAGTACTCCCAGAACTGTTGAGAAACCTGGTTCTCTTGATCTAGAACCAGAAAGCAGTTTTGGTGTCTCATGAAGAGACGTTACAAGACAGTGTTTCCTTAGAGATCTAATGTGACAAACCCGTTATCTATCCTATACCTATCGTGGTGTTCTTCATGGGGTTCTGCTTAGAAGTACGGTTCTGTATGGTACCTTTTAAGTGTTTCCCAGTGAGAGAGACAAGCGAAAAAAATACTTTAAGGCTGTACAGTAGATTTTATGTTTTATTTATTTATTTATTTTAAAAAAAAAACAGCCAAGCCTTTAACATCAATTTAGAGCCAGAATAAATATTACGGTCCTATTGAGCCAGTCATGTATTATTTCTTTTTAATATTTCTATTATGTTTAATATGCATAACATTTATATCTCACTCACTCTCTCTCTCACACACACACACACACACACACACACACACACACACACACACACCTGTAACCTGTATATCATGGACTTTCCACAACTTTAAACAGATTCCTTTTGATTCTTGTTCACACTAAAACCCAAACGCTTAGTCACCTCGGTGAACTCACAGGAGCGTCAACATGCCGTACCGTAGAGCAGCGAGACGTAAAAACAAACAAAATACCCAGGAAGTGGTTCCTTTCTTTCCCCCAGAAGTGTTTTTTGCTCTTAGTGGTGATAATGGAATAATAAATCAGGCCAAGCTGATGGGCTTCATGACATTCATTTGCAGCAACAGGTTCCTAGAGAAAAGTGTGTGTGTGTGTTGTCCTGTGATAGACTGGCATCCTGTCGAACATGTATTCCCTCCAGTCAATCCCCAGTGATCCTATGACAGGATAACTTGGAGACACATGCAAGTGCAGAGTCTTTTTTTTTTTAATTAATCAGGAACCAAACGAGGACAATCATGGACTACATGTGGACACGGCCTGGATACAACAAATCGACTTACAGCAGATATTTAGACAAAGAGTTTGACAATATACAAACATGACTTAAAGCTAGACGGCCTTTTGATTTCATAAAATCGGTGAAATTTAGTTTGCTCTGAAAAGTGGTCATTGTGATATATGTTTATTTCTGTAATATCTCACAAAATATCAGGCCGTTCTGTTCTGTGGCTGGGAAGTTATTTAATTTGAGGGGATTAAAGCAAATAATGTGCATGAAATCGCACAGTCAAGCAGACAGAGGAAGTCCGTGTGTGTGTGTTCGCATGCGCAGGTTTATCTTTGAGCGTGCACTGACGGTTCCATCATTCTGTCGCTAAACGAACAGCTGATCACACCGAGGTGCTCGCTGAGCGCCGATATTTATTAGTTTGGTCCTGCGTTTCCTTTCCTTCGTATATAACATAACGCCTTTTCTTCTCGCTTTCTTTCCGTTACTGTAGTCGGTCTTTCACGTTTCATTCGCACACTCATGTCCTCCATTTTTCTCTCCTGTTTCAAATTTGTATCCCACAATGCCTTGCGCGAACAGGGAAAGCCCACCATGTGACGTGATGCATGATGTAGTATCTTGTATTGCGTCATGGTGAAGCAGGAAAAAATAGCCGAGAATTTAGGGCAGACCTGGGCATTTTCCGGCCCGCGGGCCACATCCGGCCCTTTGGTTCATTCTGACCGGCCCGCGTAAGGTTAATTAGAAATTACAAAATAAACGTATTTTCTAATTTTACCTCATGCATGGACTGAATGCGCATTGCTTTTATTTTGAAGTTGTGTTCAACAAAAACGCAATGCGCGCAACATGAACATGACATGAAATCCCACGAAACCTAATCCCGCGATAACTACTTCCGTAATTTGTCCAGACCAGCCACAAACTTGTACGTCATCCTTCAAACGGTCCAGCCAATCACATAGTGTGACGCCACCAGCAGGCGCCGGAGCCCGAGCCGATCTGTAGATCTGATACCTACACCGAATCGACGTTGTTGCGAGCAGGTCACATGAGGTGATTAGACTACAAATGTGGGCATCATTATTATAATATGATGTATCTTGCTTGATATTTGGAGTAGAAAGACAATATTGTGATGTCTTTATTTTGTTTTGGGGTGAATGTGACTGAAAAAAAATGGTACAAACGTTCACATTTTGTTAACCATTGTTTTGGGAAATTTGATTGAATAAATTAAATTTTTTTGTAAGGCAACCTCGTTTTTTCCATACTCTTACCAGTCTTAGCAGCTTGTAAAAACAATGTTATTTACTGCTTTATATAAAGAAATACAATTAATATTATGCAGAATTGGGCGGCACGGTGGTGTAGTGGTTAGCGCTGTCGCCTCACAGCAAGAAGGTCCTGGGTTCGAGCCCCGGGGCTGGCGAGGGCCTTTCTGTGTGGAGTTTGCATGTTCTCCCCGTGTCCGCGTGGGTTTCCTCCGGGTGCTCCGGTTTCCCCCACAGTCCAAAGACATACAGGTTAGGTTAACTGGTGACTCTAAATTGACCGTAGGTGTGAATGGTTGTCTGTGTCTATGTGTCAGCCCTGTGATGACCTGGTGACTTGTCCAGGGTGTACCCCGCCTTTCGCCCGTAGTCAGCTGGGATAGGCTCCAGCTTGCCTGCGACCCTGTAGAAGGATAAAGCGGCTAGAGATAATGAGATGAGATGAGATTATGCAGAATTTAGTTCAGCCTTTTGGTCCGGCCCTCCACAAAATTTTCTGTTTCTCATGTGGCCCCATGGAAAAAATAATTGCCCACCCCTGATTTAGGGCCATGTGGCCTTAAATTCATTAATTGTTCTATTTTAAAAAAACTAAAAATTTTGAAGTCTGTGATTCGAATTCGGTAGCTTTCATTCCACTAAACAAAAATAATTCTGTGTCGGGGAAAATTCTTTTTATGACCTCCACTTGAAAAATCTGAAAGGCAGTCTAGCTTTAAATACTCGTGCTCATTGTGCGTAAATGTGGTTCAGGTGTTCATGATCATGTGACTTGGTGTCTGATATGATCATGTGGTGTGCAGGGGTTGATGGGTGCTCTAGTCCCGCATCCCTACCCGCCCTAACCTACCTCGACTGCGACCCTGATCGGGATAAAGTGCTTCCGGAAACATAAACTCATGTTAAATTTATTCTGTACCTCATTCACACTCACAGTGAAACCGGTACATGTTGTGTTCTTATTGCTGTAATGGTGTTGTGTTGGAATGGGAGAAAAATGGCAAATTAAAAATGTTCATCTACCCCCTGGTGACTTGGTAACATTTTATGGAAATATTTTATCACGGCTTCTGTGGGAATCGGAATCGTTAGAATTGCGTGTTGTTTGTCGTAATGTTGCTGTCAGTGATGTAAACGATGTAGTGATACTGCGACAGAACGACACACGCTGCCTCAGTGTGAAGCAACTGGCAGCAAGACTCGAAACAACAAGCAAAGAAAACATCAGCAGATAGAAGAAAACGTGTTAGTATAAATACGCAGGTGATGATAGGAAATCGTGCGCCGATTGGTCGAGACATTTGGACTGTTTCTCGATAATCACCTCGAGCGACTCGGCAAAATAAATGGAGGCCGATCGCTTCGTCACCGTAAGCGAGGAAGAATTACAAATGATGAAAGAAAATGCTGTTCCTAAAAGCACTAAAGATGCTCTGAAGTTTGGTCTAAAACTATTCAAAGGGAAGGTGGAGTTGTGATTTTTATTTTATCGATTTCAAAACAAAGAGTCGGCGTAGATAAGTGACAAGTATGCACTGCACCGTTATTATGTTTACATGTCACTTTTGAAGTTTGAAATAAATTATTTTATAATATAATTAAAAAAAATTTTTTTTAGATGCTCACCTAAAACAATTATCCGCCTCAGGCTCAGTGAATAAATAATAACCTTGACTTCATATCAGTTATTATTTAAATAATATTGGCTGGCTTTTTTCTGTGGTATATCCGATATATTCCATTCAGCTAGCATGATACTGAACGAGTCGAAGATGAGTAGCTGAATGGAATATATCTGATAGACCACAAAAAAAGCCAGCCAATATTATTATTATTATTATACATATGCATTCCTTTCGAGTGTTCAACGCGTCTTTCTCTTTCAAAATTCTCTCAAAATCTTCCGTATTTTGTAGCTAAGCAAACCTGGCGGCCATGTTTGTTTACAAATTGTCACAGTCGCTCGCTAGCGCGGAAGTTTTACATCTGCGACGTGCGACACCATGTCTTGACAACCATGCAGTATCTTAAACCATATTCATTCAACGCTCATTGTCCACCGAGTAGAGTGACGGAATAGATTAGATTAGATAAAACTTTATTGATCCCTTTGGGAGGGGTTCCCTCAGGGAAATTAAGATTCCAGCAGCATCATTACAGATAAACGAAAAAAAAAAAGAAATAGAGAAAAAACTTCTCGATAAATTAAAATAAATTAAGTATTTTTCCATATACAAATATAAAAAGAACAAGATATGGGGGAGAGAGGAGGAAAAAAAAGGGGGGGGCAGCAGGAGAGATATTGCACTTTATATTGTACATTGTCCGGTATTGCTTATTGTTAGGCTAGGCTACTGCTCCTTCCCGTCCTCTGTCCTCCTGTTACCCCTCCTCCCCCCCAGAGGAGTTATACAGTAGGATGAGCGATATGCGAACAATATTGCATGCGATTGAACCAAATGAATGAAATCTGCTAGAAGGGAATAGAACACACGTTTTTATTCCATCGATAAAGCATCCTGTATGTACTGTATAGTAATCACTGACAGGGCCGTTGACAGCTTTGGCTGGGCCCGGGACAAAATAATCTGAGTGGGCCCCCCCCAAATAATCTGAGTGCCCCCCCCACACACACACACATACGCGTGCACGCACATCACCACACAGCAGCCACCCACACCCAACCCCTCTTTTCACAGTCTCCATTCACTCCAACCCTTAAATAACAGGTATTCCAAGCCCATTATAACAGTCAACCATTTTATTTCAACATATTTACAGTTTGAACATTTCCTTAGTCTGCAACTATTCAGGTGCGAAATGCAATGCGCCGGACTTTTGCTGTGGCAAAGTCGTCAATAAGGTCATTGAAGTCCAGCTTCTTTGCAAGTTCACGCTCTATAGAGAGCATAGCCAGCCCATTGAGCCTCTCCTGTGACATGTTTGAGCGCAGGTAGTTGATAAACCAATATGATTGTTTACGGGATGGAACTGGGCCTCAATGAGAACGGAGTTATGGCTTTCCCAAAATCTGAACATAGAAGCATCACCACTAGTGATGTGTACAGTGAGTTTTTCAGTGTATTTTTTTGTCTTGTTTTTCATAAACGTCCTTTCCGTACTCGATTTAGAATGTTACAAAAAAAATTGACACCCTCCCAACCACGTAACATTAGCCTATCTGACCTGGGGGCTGACACGCTTATTACGGATAAACCAAAAGGATTACAACGTTCCCTGGATATAGAACTGGACCGAGAAGATTTCAAAATCTTAACGTGTAAGCAACAACAATAAAACAGAGGTTGTTTTATTCATTTAGGGCTTATTAGGCTACTTTCATTAATTGCGCTTTTCATACAGGCCTATCATTTTTCACTTGAGCAAGGGAATTGTTTGAAGAGTATCCAGTCTAAGCGAAAGTTTAATGTTTTGCAACAGACTAACCTCAAAACACCCCATTTATAGCCCATTCGTTACATTAAACTCTATCTAGCTGGCAATTTCACATGCCGTCGTATCTACACGGGATGATTTCCAACAAAATAAGGTTGAATTAACAAGAGGCAGCGTTCCACGGGCTTTCAGCTAACCGGAGTCCAGCTCAGCGCAGCTCAGCAAGCGTGCCTAAAACATTTGGATATGATTGCGGGCCAATGTGCTATTCTTTGCTTCATTGAGATATATGCAACACAGTGTTATTAAACCGATATGTTTATGAAATAATTCAATGCCCTGTGCATTTCAGTGTTCACTCAGTGTACCCTGCTATCCCCTACTTTATAATTATGAATGGCGCGTCGCGCGTGCTGTGGTTACATTACGGGGCTGGAAAAAAGTTATCTGTGTCTTACCTGGCTCAGCTGCCCCACTGCCTTCACCACCTGCTGCATCATCTGAATCTTTTCTAAAATATCTATGCAGTGAGCCCCTGAGGCTCTTGGCTTCTTCATCTCTTTTCCTCTTTTCTTTTCTTTGCTCCTGACTTGTGCATGTTGGCAAACGGGCTCGCACGCTTATTGTCGAAGCGTTATGATGGAATAGTGCCGTGTTATTTGGCGCCTTAATCAAAGACCAAACCATTTCTGCATTAGGGGTGGTAGGTGGGTTCTTGAATTTATTTTCGAAGACAATAAAGGCAAAAGAACCAGAAATCATTCATTGAATGCAAATATAGCACATTTTTCTCCCCCAAATCAACACATTTTGAAATGAAACAGAATGATTAATGGCATCTTCATGAGGGACCAGTTCTGGGCCCCCCCTCATGCCTGGGCCCGGGACAAAATACCCGGTTGTCCCCCCCGTCGACGGCCCTGATCACTGATATTCATTTCACCTTTGAACAAAACGAATGTTCAGAAACAGGAAAACCGCTCTCTCAAGGGAGACGTGATGCAGCTTGATTTCGCTGGTGCCATGTTGCAAACTCGGTAATATCTCAGCTTGGGCTTTTTCAACAATGGACTCGCTGCCTCATAAATTTTGTCGCATTCGATCTCGTATGTTTTACTCGTCTTGGAGGTTTGCACTCTGCAGCATTCCGTTAAATATCGTCAGGTAAGAATGCATGATATCCTGTTGCTTTTCTGAAAATGTATCATCTAGTCAGTGTTATTTTTACCTCATACAAGAATGGGTTTCGTACATGAAAGGGATTTTACGTAGCTATGAAATAGAGGAACCATTTTTCCATGTACAAGTGCATGAATTTGACTGTATACACGCTGAATGAATATATATTACTGAAAACCTAGAACCCTAAGGCATTCTTTAATTTGTCTCAAATGTTCTATGAAGAACTGTGAGAAAGCATTTTAACCCTTTAACATCTAAGCTTATTAAAGGTCCCATGGCATGGTGGTTTGTTGATGCTTTAAACGGGCTCGTGGAGGCTTCCGGATGTTATATCCGCAGCCTTTCTCGAAATGAACCCTCGGCACGTAAATATAGCCTCCTGGGAGAGAACCCCATTTCAGCGCTTTTCCCAGTGCGTCGTTTTGCTAATGAGAAGCAGGAGGCGGGGAAGGGTAGAGGGTGGGGCCGGGCCATGGGGGAGGGGCTTGACCAAGTTGCGCGCACACATACTCGCTGCTATCAGCGCCTGTAGCCACGCTGCTAAGACAAAACCCCGTTCTCCCTCGGACTCCTTTCGTAAACTCAACGTGACACAGAGAACAGAGAGTGAGAGTGTTCGGAGTGGTAGTTTACGAACGTATAATACCCTAGGCTTGAACACGCACTCCATAACCAAAGAGGATAGAAGCAGCAACTACAGCAACATATCGCTTATCCAACAGAAGACATGCATTGCGGAGCAATAGTCAAACATAAGCTCATAAGTTACAGTCAATTTCCAGACTAAACTCAGTTTAACAGAGCATGCTGCATGCTCTTTAGTTCTGTAGCGCAGATTACCTGGCTAACTGCAGGAAGCGGTTAGCTGCACAGCTAATGTAGCCATTGCAAGGCTAACGTGGCACCGATTTTAAAACACGGCAAAACGACTTAACAGTTATACACTTACTTGTTCGGTGTTTGTGGCTGATGCGGCAGGGATGCTTGGTACGGACCCAGGCTTCAGTGACAGTTGATGTGCAAAACCTGCCCTGTACTGTCCCAAGTTGTGGAAACATTCATCAGGAAAATGCTTCCGACAAACATACACCGTCTTAGGTAGACTCGACGGCGTATTATTGAAGTAAATAAAATTAAGCCACTGCGTCTTCAGGGGCTCTCCCGTCGGCAGTAAAAACAGACTCCTTTCTGTGTTGTCACATCCATGTACAGCACAATTCCCATGTTTCGCTCGCTTAGGTGATGCCATGTTGTTGTGTCCTCTATGGTCTCCTCACTACAACTGGGCGGGGCAATCCATACAGTGGGTGGGAATCCAGAGGGGGGGTGTGGGGATCATCTCCCTTGCTGACGTAGTAAAGGGAAGAGCTTATCAACGCGCCGTTTTGACGCGCCATTCTCAAATGTTGGGCATAGTTTGGTTTACACATTATGAAATTTCTAGGCACTGGAGTGACTTAAGAAGGTCAGAGGAACTCATTTTAACGTTAAAAAACCTCAGAAAGTGAAAATTTCATGACATGGGACCTTTAAAGGAGAACTGAAGTCATTTTTAAACTTGCTTTATTTCCTAATTAACGTGTTATTCAATTACGTTTTCGGTTTTAGTAACCTTATATCGTGACTTGTATTGGCAACTAATGGAATTAAATATTATACTTATCGGCCTATTCGTTTTTTAGCCATGTTGAATTTAGTTCGTTTGGTCCACAGCAGGCGTCGCTTATCCGCGCGATCTTCACGAGACTTGTGCGAGACTTCGAAACGTGAAGTGTCAGCCAGGTGTCAGTGCCGCCATTTTGAAAACTGTTTTCCAAACGAAGTATTGCACAAAAACGAGTTTAAATGATGATTAATGCCTACTTTTTTCAAACTTTCCTGATTGCTATCAAAACAAACAGAACTTCCGGCTTGATTACATCAGCATTCGAAAGAGGGCGTGCGCGTCTTTTGACAACGTTGGCAGATGTTGGTCACTTTGATTTCCGCTGTATGTTTTATTTCCGTCCTACGATGTCTCGCACAGGTCTCAACGAATCTCGTTTACGGCCATCGCTTTGACGTACGGACTGATATATTACAGAGCATATTTCAAACACTCATAACGTGCTACAGCAGCGACAAAATAGCGATCAAAAATGCATTCCGATATTTATTAAATGAGAAATAGAATTTTGATGATAAAAAAATTTGCCTTCAGTTCTCCTTTAAGTTCTTTAGTAGCACTGTTTGTTTTTATTATGTAAGGAATAAAATGCACTGTGGGCGGCACGGTGGTGTAGTGGTTAGCGCTGTCGCCTCACAGCAAGAAGGTCCGGGTTCGAGCCCCGGGGCCGGCGAGGGCCTTTCTGTGTGGAGTTTGCATGTTCTCCCCGTGTCCGCGTGGGTTGTCCGCGTGATCTTTCACTGTTTCTGTAGACTGTAGCTGTTTAACCCGTTGTGCCGTTATCCCTAAAGCCGACTTCACACTTTAACCCACTTTTCCTTGTGCAGCCGTTCACTCAGGGTGGCGGGCTGATGGACAATGAGTGTGTGTGTGTGTGTGTGCTTTCACTGTCCCCTACTGTTGCTAGGTGAGGAAGTTTCCTGAGTGGGTTGTATAAATCAGACAACTGGTATCGAAAGGTCCTTTTTCGACAGCCTGACACACACAACCAGTCCGTCTGTGGTCTGAAAGCAAACAGCATGGTCGGTACTTTACCATTAAAGGAGCCGTTTGACATTTTTCAAAGCCCTGTGCTGAAAGAAATGCAGATTGTGTTCAACAGAAATTGACTTTGATGCAGAAAAAAAGCTGTTCAGACACTATACAAGTTGTCAGGGACGTTTCTGTTCGCGCTCCTGAAAACACCAGGGGCTGAGTCAAGTTTTCCCGGGGCTTGTATTTTTTAAGAGAGAGTGTTAAGATAGGTTGAGGAGGTTCTATCTAACTTTACAAAAATATCATCACCCACACGCATTTAAAGGTTATGTCATCTTTATTACTGATTTTTTTTTTCCACTGCTCTTTTTAAATTTATGTAGCTCACTTCAGTTTCTGTCTCATGATTATTAAAGGAGAACTGAAGGCCAATTTTTTTATTATCAAAATTCTATTTCTCATTTTATTAAATATCGGAATGCATTTTTGATCGCTATTTTGTCGCTGCTATAGCAAGTTATGAGTGTCTGAAATATGCTCTGTAATATATCAGTCCGTATGCCAAAGCGATGGCCGTAAACGAGATTCGTTGAGACCTGTGCGAGACATCATAGGACGGAAGTAAAACGTACAGCGGAAATCAAAGCGATTGACATCTGCTAACGTTCTCAAAAGACGCGCACGCGCCCTCTTTCGAATCAAACCGGAAGTTTTCCCTGTGTCTGAAATCGCTCCCTACTCAATATATAGTGGGGACGCCATTTTGTAGCGCTGTCCGAAACCTTAGTGAGGATTATTTACACCCTATATAGTGCACTCAAAGTATCCCACAATGCATCATGAAAAGTAGTGTACAACCGATGGTCACTAACCAAAGCAATATATCCCATCATGCACTGCGGTTGCGCTGAAAGAAATCAAATTAAAGTCTCAAATGTGATTGAATAAAAGGCAGCGGCAAAGAAGAAAGTATTCAGCCTTGATTTAAAAGAATTGAAAGCTGCAGGTACTTTTGTATTAATTAACGTTGGAAATGCGCTCAGTATAATATGGATTTATCACAAAAATACTGTACATGCATGTGTTTTTATTATTTTGAAAACCCACTAGCTGACTGATCTGGCACGTTTTAATGGTGCGACAGTAATGACGTAAATACCAGCACGACGGACTAGTGTCCGTAAGCGTTTTGTTCATTTAACCAGTGGTTCGAAGTCGTATGGAATAATCTCCATCACTGATGAAGCTGGAAAATCTCGAAATTAATCTAAATTGGAACGAGATGGCAATCTGGCCGCGAAGTAAACAGTTTTCAAAATGGCAGCGCTGACGCTTCACATTTGAAATCTCACACAAGTCTCGTGAAGATCGCGCGGATAAGCGACGCCTGCCGTGGACCAAACGAACTACATTCAACACGGCTAAAAACCAAAAAGGCCGATAAGTGTAATATAATATGCCAATAGGAGTCACGATATAAGGTTACTAAAACCGAAAACGTAATTGAAATAACACGTTAATTAAGAACTAAAGCAAGTTTAAAAAATGACTTCAGTTCCCCTTAAATTATCATCATCATCATCATCATTGTTAGGATTTAAAGCCATGATTTAAGTTAGTTTTATAGCTGCAGAACGTGATTTAGGATTGTTAGATTTAACCAGTCTCTCCAGTGTTGAATTTGAAATTGAAATGATTGAATGCTAGATTTAATGTTAGATTTAAAGCTGCATTAAGTGATTTAAGTTAGTTTTGTAGTTTTAGAATGCAGAATGTGATTTGGGATTGTTAAGACTTGATGAATTTAATATTTTAGCCTCTTAGATCCTATTCCTGTATAATTTCCTGTAAAGTTGCTGTGTGACCTTCCTCCGGTGACATCATATATACGTCAGCAACTCAGCATTTACGCACGTCAAAGCGTGAGATGTTTTTTTTTTTTTACGACAATTTTAAACAAAGACATGTTTATGTCTAGTCTAGCAAAGAAGTGTGTGTCTTCTCCACCGGAGGAAGGTCACACAGTAACTTTACAGGAAATTATACAGGAATAGGATCTAAGAGGCTAAAATATTAAATTCATAAAGTCTTAACAATCCCAAATCACATTTTGCATTCTAAAACTACAAAACTAACTTAAATCACTTAATGCAGCTTTAAATCTAACATTAAATCTAACATTCAATCATTTCAATTTCAAATTCAACACTGGAGAGACTGGTTAAATCTAGCAGTCCTAAATCACGTTCTGCAGCTATAAAACTCACTTAAATCATGGCTTTAAATCCTAACAATCATCAACAACCATAATGTCTCAGGAAACAGACATATGTCAGTTGAGTTAAATATCACTCGTAAAATTAATCAGTTTAATAAAATATCGTTTCTCACTCACATATCTCTGCTTTAGGACCACAAAGACAAACTGTAAGCTACATTATTATAGTACAACATTCAAAATATCCCAGGACATCCCATCTCACAAGACTATGATCATATCAATATGTCTTACAATATGTCTCTCTCTCTCTTACACACATGCATATAAATGCCATTTTCTCCAGTGCATCCAGGCTCACTTGACTGCAGCAGCTCATTTGTAGTATCTGTTCAACACACATTTATGTTGACATTAATATTGCGTGGCAAAACAAAAAACTATTTTATCCCTCGATGTGACTAATATACTAAAGGCTGACTATGGGACGGTCAGCTGGCTGGTTCTGTGTAGGCTGCATATAGCATTAAAGCTAGACAGCCTTTCGATTTCATAAAACCGGTGAAATTTAGTTCGCTCTGAAATGTGGTCATTGTGATGTATGTTTATTTCTGTAATATCTCACAAACTATCAGGCCGTTCTGTTCTGTGGCTGGGAAGTTATTTAATTTGAGGGGATTAAAGCAAATAATGTGCATGAAATCGCGCAGTCAAGCAGACAGAGGAAGTCCGTGTGTGTGCGCACGCATGCGCAGGTTTCCCTTTGAGCGTGCACTGACAGTTCCATCATTCTGTCGCTAAACGAACAGCTGATCACACCGAGGTGCTCGCTGAGTGCCGATATTTATTAGTTTGGTCCTGCGTTTCCTTTCCTTCGTATATAACATAACGTCTTTTCTTCTCGCTTTCTTCCCATTACTGTAGTCGGTCTTTCACGTTTCATTCGCACACTCGCGTCCTCCATTTTTCTCTCCTGTTTCAAATTTGTATCCCACAATGCCTTGCGTGAACGGGGAAAGCCCACCACGTGATGTGATGCATGACGTAGTATCTTGTATTGCGTCATGGTGAAGCAGGAAAAAAAATAGTGGAGAATTTAGAGCCATGTGGCCTTAAATTCATTAATTGTTCTGTTTAAAAAAAATTAACAAAATTGGAAGTCTGTGATTCGAATTCAGTAGCTTTCGATCCACTAAGCAAAAATTATTCGGTGTCAGGGAAAATTCTTTTTATGACCTACAGAGGAAAAATCTGAAAGGCAGTCTAGCTTTAAAACATGCACTATATTGCCAAAAGTATTTGCTCACCCATCCAAATTATCGGAATCAGGTGTTCCAATCACTTCCATGGCCACAGGTGTATAAAATCAAGCACCTAGGCATGCAGACTGTTTTTACAGTTTGGAGCTGGCCCCTTCCTCTTCCAACATGACCGTGCACCAGTGCACAAAGCAAGGTCCATAAAGACATGGATGACAGAGTCTGGTGTGGATGAACTTGCCTGGCCTGCACAGAGTCCTGACCTCAACCCGATAGAACACCTTTGGGATGAATTAGAGCAGAGACTGAGAGCCAGGCCTTCTCGTCCAACATCAGTGTGTGACCTCACAAATGCGCTTCTGGAAGAATGGTCAAAAATTCCCATAAACCCACTCCTCCTAAACCTTGTGGACAGCCTTCCCAGAAGAGTTGAAGCTGTTCTAGCTGCAAAGGGTGGACCGACGTCATATTGAACCCTATGGATTAGGAATGGGATGTCACTTAAGCTCATATGTGAGCCAAGGCAGGTGAGCGAATACTTTTGGCAATATAGTGTATATTATCTCAGGGTGACTACTGGTGTAACACAAACTGTTGTTGACCTGTTAAATAAACTAAGTCGGGGCAAACAGACCGCCACTGGAGATGTTCATTAAACCACTCGAACTTTACAGCTCGCCTGGCTCACTAATCATACAGACCCTGTGCTGTAAATTCAACATAACCAGGCGACACGGAGCGGGTTTTGTGCATCAACATAATCCAGCAAGTTACACTGTTGATGCATTCTATACACGCCCAACAATAGTGGGCTGTTTTTTTGACATCGTCTTCCGACCAATTCTGACGGGCGGCACGGTGGTGTAGTGGTTAGCACTGTCACCTCACAGCAAGAAGGTTCCGGGTTTGAACCTCACGGCCGACAGGGGCCTTTCTGTGTGGGGTTTGCATGTTCTTCCCGTGTCCGCGTGGGTTTCCTCCGGGTGCTCTGGTTTCCCCCACAGTTTAAAGACATGCAAATTCAGTACAATGGGGCCACTGTAATTGGCGCAAGCTGTTGTGGTTTCCTAGCCTGGGAAATCCCATGCTGCTTTGCACAATCGTTCCGATCTGAAAAGACAGCATGGAAACTATGGTCTAAAGGCTCGCCTGAGTTAGGGAGCCAATCAGAGAGTGGGGAGGGGTGGAAAGACGGTGACGCGTACTACTCGACAAACGGAAGCTTGTAGTTTATTTGGGACTGTTTACGGATCACATTTAACATGGCGGCGAGCAATACGAACCAAACTTTCGATCAAGCTTTAGACACTGTTCTGAATAGTTTAGAGCGAAAGTTTGTTTTAAAAAAAAGAACAGCGTTTGGTGTTACAATCTTTCGTTGACATGAAGACAGATGCCTTTGCCTTGCTCCCGACAGGGTTTGGTAAAAGTCTCATTTACCAACTAGCCCCCTTAGTGGCTAAGCAGATGGGGTTTAGCCAAACCCCGGTCATTGCAGTAGTCTCGCCACTGACTGCCTTGGTGGAAGACCAGGTAAAGGAGGCAGGCGATCTCGGGATTTCTGCGGCACAGCTTGGTCCAGAGCAGGAAAATGCTATCAAGAGTTGCCTCTTCGTCACTCTAACTACGTCACCGGGTACAACTGCCATGATTGGCCATGGGCTACGTATACGCCAAATGATAGACATTCTTAACGTCCAATAAACGGCTGTTGACAATCATAAACCACACCTCCCCTACGAGAAATTCAATAGGCGGATTCCAGACCATATTTCACTTGTGATATGGTCTGGTGTTAACCAGACTAGTGGTTTCCCATGCCATGATGTATGTACATGTGTATATATATCTTCCTATGGCAAAAGCTAAATAAAATAAATGAATGTTGTTGTTCTGCTGGTGGCTGCCAACATTTTGAATGTGCACTGTGCAGCACTCAATGATGTCCCCATCACCCCCCCCCATCTTCAGACGCTGCAAGTCAAGTTCCGATCTGTTTCGGTCAGTTGTTTTCAAATAATCTCTTACTTTTTTTTTTTTTTGAGGGCGAAAATACCTGGGGCTAGGCTCAAAATACCCCGGGCTATAGCCCCAAGTGATGGGCCCTAATGACTCCACTGTCTCATTATCTGTAGCCGCTTTATCCTGTCCTACAGGGTCGCAGGCAAGCTGGAGCCTATCCCAACTGACTACGGGCGAAAGGCGGGGTACACCCTGGACAAGTCGCCACTGTTAGTTGGAAAAACATAAATGTAAAAGTTACATAAAAAATAAATCGGTTTCTGAGTAATAAATAAATGCTGCAAAAATAAATCATCTCATGCGAGTTGCACTTGGTGTCATTTTCAAAGACGCATTTATAAAACGCACCGTGAGAAAGGAGCTTCCTGAAGTTGTCAGGAACAATATTATTCAATGACACTTGAATGGAAAATGCTACAGGGTCATCGAAAGATTTTCAGCGTCACAAAGGTCAGATCAGGAACACAGAGAGAAAGAGATTCAATGTAACGCTCGTGTTTCCATTTAATGGTGATCTTGATGTTCTTCAATGCTTTTGGGAAACTTGGCCTGTCAGTACAACTGGTTTGATAGAAGACGAATGATAAGGAAGGTCAGAGAGATGATAATAATATGAACATGAGCCACAGAGTGTTTTAGAAAATGAAGATCTCGAGATATTATGGGATATACAGTGTCTTGCAAAAGTATTCATCCCCCTTGGTGTTTGTCCTGTTTTGTCGCATTACAAGCTGGAATTAAAATGGATTTTGGAAGGTTAGCACCATTTGATTTACACAAGTTTACCACTTTAAAGGAGCAAGTTGTTGTTTTATTGTGACACAAACAATAATTAAGATGGAAAAAAACAGAAATCTGGAGTGTGCATAGGTATTCACCCCCTTTCGTATGAAACCCCTAAATAAGAGCTGGTCCAACCAATTCACTCCATAAGTCACATAAGTAGTAGATTTAAGATCCACCTGTGTGCAATCAAAGTGTCACATGATCTGTCACATGATGTCTGTATAAATCAACCTGTTCTGGAAGGACCTTGACTCTGCAAGACTATCAAGCAAGCAACATGAAAACCAAGGAGCCTCCAAACAGGTCAGAGACAAAGTTGTGGAGAAGTATAGATCAGGGTTGGGTTATAAAAAAATATCCCAAACTTTGAATATCCCAGGGAGCTCCATTAAATCCATTATAGCAAAATGGAAAGAATATAGCACCACTACAAACCTGGCAATAGAAGGCTGCCCACCAAAACTCTCAGACCAGGCATGGAGGGCATTAATCAGAGATGCAACAAAGACACCAAAGATAACACTGAAGGAGCTGCAAAGATCCACAGCGGAGATGGGAGTATCTGTCCAGAGGACATGTCCTGTGAAGATTCTCAGTCATCCAGGTCATAGTAAACTGTGGGTGGTAAAAGAGAGCAACTGGACTTGCTTGAAGATTCTTGAAGATGTTTCACCTCTCATCCGAAAGGCTTTTTCTTGAAGAAGCCTTTCGGATGAGAGGTGAAACGTCTTCAAGCAAGTCCAGTTGCACTCTCTTACCACCCACTGTCAGCCTTTCGGATGAGAGGTGAAACGTCTTCAAGAATCTTCAAGCAAGTCCAGTTGCTCTCTTTTACCACCCACTGTCCATAGGACCACTTGAAGCCATACACTCCACAGAGTGGGGCTTTATGGAAGAGTGGCCAGAAAAGGTTAATTGCTGAAGGAAACTTTTGTAGAGTTTGCCCAACAGCATGCGGCAGACTCCCCAAACACATGGAAGAAAATTCTCTGGTCAAATGAGACAAAAATTGAACATTTTGGCCATCATGGGAAATGCAAACCCAACACCTTGAGAACACCATTCCTACAGTGAAGCATGGTGGTGGCAGCATCATGCTGTGGGGATGTTTTTCATCTGCAGGGACAGGAAAGCTGGTCAGGACTGAAGGAAAGATGGATGGCACTAAATGCAGGGCAATTCTGGAGGAAAACCTGTTTGAGTTAGCCAGAGGTTTGAGACTGGGATGAAGGTTCACGTTCCAGCAGGACAATGACCCTAAACATACTGCTAAAGCTACACTGGAGTGGTTTAAAGGGAAACATTTAAATGTCTTGGAATGGCCTAATCAAAGCCCAGACCTCAATCCAATTGAGAATCTGTGGCATAATTTGAAGATTGCTGTACACCAACGCAACCTATCTAACTTGAAGGAGTTGGAGCAGTTTTGCCTTGAGAAATGGGCAAAAATCTCAGTGGCTAGATGTGCTAAGCTAATAGAGACATACCCCAAGAGACTTGCAGCTGTAATTGCAGCAAAAGGAGGCTCTACAAAGTATTGACTTTGGGGGGGTGAATACCTATGCACACTCCAGATTTTTTTTTTCCATCTTAATTATTGTTTGTCACAATTTAAAAAAAAAAACAACACAATTTGTTGCTTTAAAGTTGTAGGCATGTTGTGTAAATCAAATGGTACTAATCCCCCTAAAAAATCCATTTTAATTCCAGCTTGTAATGTGACAAAACAGGACAAACATGAAGGGGGATGAATACTTTTGCAATACACTGTAAATGTGCAGTGTGACCATGTGATAGGAGCCAGAAGGCTGGACATTGTGGTAATTGAAAAGAAGGGCAAAAAATGTGTGCAAGATTATTAATATTGCAATCCCAGGTGATTCCAAGGTCCATGAGAAGGAAATTGAGAAAATGGAGAAATCTCAACATCTCAGGAGAGAAATAGCTCGACTTTGGCAGATAAGAGGTAATTGTCATCCCAATGGTAATGGGTGCGCTTGGTTGTGTAATGGTTGACTTCTGCAAATGGGTAGAAAAGCTTGGAATTAAAATGGCGGTATCGATGTTAGAGAAGACAACAACACTGCTTGGAACAATGAGGATACTGAGAAGAGTGCTTGAAACCTGATCATGGAGAAAAAAAGAACGCCCAGGACCCTTGGCCATTTGTTATGACCCGCTCTTTGGCTAAAATCGGCAAAGATCAGCCAGTGAAGAGGTAATAATAATAATAAAAATAATAATGATTGTTGTTATTATTCAACTTATAAAGCTAAATATAAAAAATATAAGAATTTCCTCTCCTGAGATACAAAAAAAAACCCCATTACTTTTAATACTAAATATTGGAGATATATGAGAAATAAGTCAACTTATTTCAAACTTGACCAATAAAGTAACCATCGGCATATCAGGTGAAAATTCAAATAAACTGTTTATTCTTTATATAAATATGTGCAATGTCTCATCTCATCTCATTATCTGTAGCTGCTTTATCCTGTTCTACAGGGTCGCAGGCAAGCTGGAGCCTATCCCAGCTGACTACGGGCGAAAGGCGGGGTACACCCTGGACAAGTCACCAGGTCATCACAGGGCTGACACATAGACACAGACAACCATTCACACTCACATTCACACCTACGGTCAATTTAGAGTCACCAGTTAACCTAACCTGCATGTCTTTGGACTGTGGAGGAAACCAGAGCACCCGGAGGAAACCCACGCGGACACGGGGAGAACATGCAAACTCCGCACAGAAAGGCCCTCGCCGGCTACGGGGCTCGAACCCGGACCTTCTTGCTATGAGATGATAGCGCTAACCACGACACCACCGTGCCGCCCCCATATGTGCAATGTATCAAAGATATTTAAGATGGTATTATTTGCAGATGGCACAAATATGTTTTGTTCTGGAACAAATTTACATGCGTTAGAAAACATAATCTCTTCAGAATTGTGCAGGTTAAAAAGTTGGTTTGATCGAAATAAATTATCATTAAATCTGTCTAAAACAAAAATCATGTTATTTAATAATTATAAAATAAATAGGGCAATAAATGTACAGGTAGATGGTGTTGAAATTGAAAGAGTTTCTAATAATAAATTTCTTGGGGTAATAATAGAATTAATTGGAAATCACATATAAAATACATACTAATGAAACTATCAAGAGGAGCGGCACGGTGGTGTAGTGGTTAGCGCTGTCGCCTCACAGCAAGAAGGTCCTGGGTTCGAGCCCCGGGGCCGGCGAGGGCCTTTCTGTGCGGAGTTTGCATGTTCTCCCCGTGTCCGCGTGGGTTTCCTCCGGGTGCTCCGGTTTCCCCCACAGTCCAAAGACATGCAGGTTAGGTTAACTGGTGACTCTAAATTGACCGTAGGTGTGAATGTGAGTGTGAATGGTTGTCTGTGTCTATGTGTCAGCCCTGTGATGACCTGGCGACTTGTCCAGGGTGTACCCCGCCTTTCGCCCGTAGTCAGCTGGGATAGGCTCCAGCTTGCCTTCGACCCTGTAGAACAGGGTAAAGCGGCTAGAGATAATGAGATGAGATGAGAAACTATCAAGAAGCATATCTGTGTTGAGTAAAGCTAAGCACGTCCTGGACTATAATTCACTCCGCATTCTTTACTGTTCCCTGGTTTTACCGTACTTAAATTACTGCTCAGTGGTGTGGGGAAATACGTATAAATGTTCACTTCATGCAATAACTATACTTCAAAAAAGAGCTATAAGAATAATTCATAGTGCTGGTTACCGAGATCATACTAATTCACTATTCTTAAATTCAAAATGTTTAAAATTCAGGGATATTATAGGATATACAACCCCGATTCCAAAAAAGTTGGGACAAAGTACAAATTGTAAATAAAAACGGAATGCAATAATTTACAAATCTCAAAAACTGATATTGTATTCACAATAGAACATAGACAACATATCAAATGACGAAAGTGAGACATTTTGAAATTTCATGACAGCAACACATCTCAAAAAAGTTGGGACAGGGGCAATAAGAGGCTGGAAAAGTTAAAGGGGCAAAAAAGGAACAGCTGGAGGACCAAATTGCAACTCATTAGGTCAACTGGCAATAGGTCATTAACATGACTGGGTATAAAAAGAGCATCTTGGAGTGGCAGCGGCTCTCAGAAGTAAAGATGGGAAGAGGATCACCAATCCCCCTAATTCTGCGCCGACAAATAGTGGAGCAATATCAGAAAGGAGTTCGACAGTGTAAAATTGCAAAGAGTTTGAACATATCATCTACAGTGCATAATATCATCAAAAGATTCAGAGAATCTGGAAGAATCTCTGTGCGTAAGGGTCAAGGCTGGAAAACCATACTGGGTGCCCGTGATCTTCGGGCCCTTAGACGGCACTGCATCACATACAGGCATGCTTCTGTATTGGAAATCACAAAATGGGCTCAGGAATATTTCCAGAGAACATTATCTGTGAACACAATTCACCGTGCCATCCGCCGTTGCCAGCTAAAACTCTATAGTTCAAAGAAGAAGCCGTATCTAAACATGATCCAGAAGCGCAGACGTCTTCTCTGGGCCAAGGCTCATTTAAAATGGACTGTGGCAAAGTGGAAAACTGTTCTGTGGTCAGACGAATCAAAATTTGAAGTTCTTTATGGAAATCAGGGACGCCGTGTCATTCGGACTAAAGAGGAGAAGGATGACCCAAGTTGTTATCAGCGCTCAGTTCAGAAGCCTGCATCTCTGATGGTATGGGGTTGCATTAGTGCGTGTGGCATGGGCAGCTTACACATCTGGAAAGACACCATCAATGCTGAAAGGTATATCCAGGTTCTAGAGCAACATATGCTCCCATCCAGACGACGTCTCTTTCAGGGAAGACCTTGCATTTTCCAGCATGACAATGCCAAACCACATACTGCATCAATTACAGCATCATGGCTGCGTAGAAGAAGGGTCCGGGTACTGAACTGGCCAGCCTGCAGTCCAGATCTTTCACCCATAGAAAACATTTGGCGCATCATAAAATGGAAGATACGACAAAAAAGACCTAAGACAGTTGAGCAACTAGAATCCTACATTAGACAAGAATGGGTTAACATTCCTATCCCTAAACTTGAGCAACTTGTCTCCTCAGTCCCCAGACGTTTACAGACTGTTGTAAAGAGAAAAGGGGATGTCTCACAGTGGGAAACATGGCCTTGTCCCAACTTTTTTGAGATGTGGTGTTGTCATGAAATTTAAAATCACCTCATTTTTCTCTTTAAATGATACATTTTCTCAGTTTAAACATTTGATATGTCATCTGTGTTCTATTCTGAATAAAATATGGAATTTTGAAACTTCCACATCATTGCATTCCGTTTTTATTTACAATTTGTACTTTGTATTTTGAATTATAAAGTAACAAGGAATATCCAAATAATGTTCTCGGATAGAGAGGGGGGCTATAATTTTAGGGGGAAATTGAAATTTAAAATTCGCAGTGCTAGGACAACGTTAAAAATGTTCAGTATCTCTATTTGTGGAGTAAAGCTATGGAACAGTTTGAATGTGGAGCTCATGAAATGTACAACTATAAACCAGTTCAAAAAAAGGTATAAGGAACAGATCTTTATGAGGTATAGGGAGGAGGAATTACAATAACATGCTATTGATAATATAAGTGTATATATGTGGGTATGGGTACGTACGGATATATTATATAAAAATTGAGTATTTGTATATATAATATTGCATAACTGTATATAATATAAGCATAATATGCATAATTATGATCTGGGTGTCTGTGTACGTATGGATGTGTATAGTTATAGGTATGTGTGTGTATATATATGTATTGTATGTGTGTATATATGCATAGCATAAGTATTTGTATATATATGATTTGATTTGGTCGATATTATACCATGTTCTTATGTCTTGGTATGTTGGTATTTTTTTTTGTTGATTTTGCTTTCTTTTGTATATATAGTTTATTATGGTGGAAAGTGACGTTTGATTAACGGTGGTATAGAGGGTTAGGATTTGATAAGTTATTTACTTCTTCCTAATCCTTTCCGAACATCATTGTTATTGCCTTGTGGCTACGCTATTCTGTTTGACGATGTTTTGATGATTTGCATTTTTTATTTTAATTTTTTGTTTTTTGTTTGTTTTTTATATCTTTACTGTTTGGAATAAAGCAATCAATCAGTCAATCAAAATTCAGTCCAAATTCTTTGAAACTGATCTCATTGAATTCAGAATTGAATGCAGAACATACTTTTTCCAGAATTAAAATGTTTATCCGTTCTTGAGATATTACAAATCAAAGTTTGAAAAAACGGTTTAATTTTTAGAAAACTGCAGTAATATTCTGTATGAGGATCACATGGTCCAAAATGGGCCTCATTTTGAGATCAAATGTTTGTTTTTTTTCTTCATAACTTTTCTATTTTTCAAGATATTTACATGGAAATTGGCAGGAACATAGATGGTTGGATACTGAATACAAAGTTTGAAAAATTAATAAAAACAAATTTATTCAAATTAGTATAATGCGAATTAAAAAAAAAAAGCTAAATCGGTGTACACTGGCTTCTTCAAAGTTTCACCAAATGGCTTTGTGCAATATAAAGCTGATCTTAACTCTCATTTATACATCACAAAGAAGGAGAAATCCATGTTAATTATAAAATATGCATAAATAAGCATTGAATGTCATTCAGTGTCATCTACCATTCTCTATCAAAATAAACAAGTAATAAAAGCTTATTTTTAATCGCCTCTTTGTGCTCTGTAGGCCTTTGTATTTCTCAAAAGTCGGGCCTACTAGTGTTTTTATATGAAAGATTTTAAATGATTTATTTTGATTAATATTCACAGCTTTCAAGATGAACCTCGAAAAAACTGTCTGATCCACATCCAATAAACAATTCACATTAACTGAACTGAAATTGACACTCGCGTTTCTGACCTCCGGTTTTTGAAAATCTCATTCTGACCACTAAGATCTCAATATTTTTCATCAAAACAACTCCAGTTATATTCTAAAATAGTTATTTATTTACAGGAATCAGTTTGATTTGAAAAAATAAGTAGGTAAAGCTATGAAAACTCGCTTCAAAGTCTCCCGTGAATCATAACATCAAAACTAGCAGAGGGAAAAATTTGCTGAATCCTTCATCAGAAACGGTGAGCGCGAGAGAACATCCCTATAAAAGTGATCTGATTGATATTCACGAGTAATCCAGTGGGAAACTGATCAGGAGAGAGAGAGAGAGAGAGAGAGCCTGACCGCTTTCTCGTGACTCAAAAAGAAAAGCACCGGCAGTTTCCTGACGTCCCACGAGCAGAGTTTTTACTCTGTTGTACTGACTTCAACCTGCCGTTCCTCCCAAAGTCCTGAACAGATCTTAACCAGATACATTTCTTTGGAAAGCAGAGATTATAAGCTTTTTAATGAGGGTGTTCCTGATAGAAAATATTCAAGCGTTACGACAAGCAATGACAGGTTTAGAAACTTAGATGAGGGTCTGCATGGACAATTTTCACAGCACGGTCAGCGAGCGTCTGATACGCCTAGTGATGGAAGAAAAATTATCTGAGACACAGTGAAGGAATTAAACGATATGATTACCTAATTGATAAACAAAGTGTAAATAAACCACTTGTGAAGTGTAAAGAAAGCAGCAGTCACTGGAAAAGTGTTGCAGGACGACCTGAAAGCAGCAGAGAACAAAAATCAAGAACCTGCACTGCATTCATCACTGTCTAAAAACCTCAGACTCGCACTAGCCTACTGCTATTCTAGAAAACCAATCAACACCTTTTGCCCAATCATGGATGCTGTATTTCCTGACTGTGAGGGATGAAAAGATTGGTATCAGAAAGTTCTTTACGACTCAGGGATGAGAATTTTCCGCGGATCTGCGGAATTCCGAGTTTTTCCCGCTGAAAATGTCATTTTTGTGAAACATGTAAATCCGTTGAGAGAATTTCGGGGGGGTAGGGGTCAGCGCAAGGCAAGGCTTGTGGTGGCACAAGCAGGCAGGACCAACCGACCGAATGCCAGCATCTTTCGGCAACGCTCATCGCAAAATTAGTTGCAGCTGTGATAACGGAAATCGTCATTGCTTTCTTCGATGTTTATGCTAACGACAACTCACAACGATTTCCGGCAACGTTTTGGCGCTAGTTTCATCTCACTTCTACAATTCACGGAGAAACAAGCTATACGTACACGGTTTTGATCACTTCTTAAGTTCTAGTTATTTTGGTTAGTTTTCAAAGTTACTTCGCCAATATGGCGAAAGTTTTGGACCGCAAAAATGAGGATCGTGCCGGGGAAATCGATAAATCGAACGGGATAAAGAACTGTTTCCGATGGGCATGGCTTGATAGTAGCATTACTGTGCAGATAGGGACACAAACTGTGACAACGTGCCTGACGGAACATATCCGAAAAGTGGACGTGCCGGGAAAGGTTCTGTGTATTCTGTGCTCAGATATGATCAATTATGGAAACAGAGGAGCTAGAAACATCCAGGAGCACATCAAAACAAAAAAGGACAAAGGTACGTTTTACTTAAATTGTCAAAGATAGAGTCAGGAGGAATCTAGTATATTGTTACGGTTACTTCCATTATCACTCACGAGATATATATATATATATATATATATATATATATATATATATATATATATACACAGGGAGTGCAGAATTATTAGGCAAATGAGTATGTTGACCACATTACCCTCTCTATGCATGTTGGCCTACTCCAAGCTGCATAGGCTTGAAAGCCTCCTACCAATTAAGCATACCAGGTGATGTGCATCTCTGTAATGAAAAGGGGTGTGGTCTAGTGACATCAACACCCTATATCAGGTGTGCAAAATTATTAGGCAACTTCCTTTCCTTTGGCAAAATGGGTCAGAAGAAGGATTTGACGGACTCAGAAAAGTCAAAAATAGTGACATATATTGCAAAGGGATGGAGCACTCTTAAAATTGCCCAGCTTTTGAAGCGTGACCATCGAACAATCAAGCGCTTCATTCAAAATAGTCAACAGGGTCGCAAGAAGCGCGTTGAAAAAAAAAGGCGCAAACTAACTGCCCGTTAACTGAGGAAAGTCAAGCGTGAAGCTGCCAAGATGCCACTCGCCACCAGTTTTGCCATATTTCAGAGCTGCAACATCACTGGAGTGTCAAAAAGCACAAGGTGTGCAATACTCAGGGACACGGCCAAGGTAACAAAGGCTGAAAAACGACCACCACTGAACAAGACACACAAGATGAAACGTCAAGACTGGGCCAAGAAGTATCACAAGACTGATTTTTCTAAGGTCTTATGGACAGATGAAATGAGAGTGAGTCTTGATGGGCCAGATGGATGGGCTCGTGGCTGGATCAGCAAAGGGCAGAGAGCTCCAGTCCGACTCAGACGCCAGCAAGGTGGAGGTGGGGTACTGGTATGGGCTGGTATCATCAAAGATGAGCTTGTGGGACCTTTTCAGGTTGAGGATGGCGTCAAGCTCAACTCCCAGTCCTATTGTCAGTTTTTGGAAGACAGCTTCTTCAAGCAGTGGTACAAGAAGAAGTCAGAATCCTTCAAGAAAAACATGATTTTCATGCAGGACAATGCTCCATCACACGCATCCAAGTACTCCACAGCATGGCTGGCCAGAAAGGGTCTAAAGGAAGAAAGATTAATGACGTGGCCTCCTTGTTCACCTGATCTGAACCCCATAGAAAACCTGTGGTCCCTCATCAAATGTGAGATCTACAAGGAGGGGAAACAGTACACATCTCTGAACAGTGTCTGGGAGGCTGTGGTTGCTGCTGCACGCAATGTTGATCGCAAACAGATCAAAACACTGACCGAATCCATGGATGGCAGGCTTTTGAGTGTCCTTGTAAAGAAAGGCGGCTATATTAGTCACTGATTTGTTTTTTTGTTTTTTTTTTGAATGCCAGCAATGTATATTAGTGAATGTTGAGTTGTTATATTGGTTTCCCTGGTGAAAATAAATGAGTGAAATGGGTATATGTTTGTTTTTTGTTAAGTTGCCTAATAATTATGCACAGTTATAGTCACCTGCACACACAGATATCCTCCTAAGATAGCTAAAACTAAGAAAGCCCTACTCCAACTTCCAAAAATACTCAGCTTTGATATTTATGAGTCTTTTGGGTTCATCAAGAACATAGTTGTTTTTCAATAATAAAACTAATCCTCAAAAATACAACTTGCCTAATAATTCTGCACTCCCTGTATATATATATTAGTGCTGTCAAAAATGTCGCGTTATTAACGCGTTAACTTGACTCAATTTTAACGGCGATAATTTTTTTATCGCGAGATTAACGCTCTGTGACATGATGTAGGTTTTTCATAAGCTTTTGAAACTGCCAGGAACTTGGAACAGAGACTTTGCTTAGAAAAACGATAGCAGCTAGACTGTAATGCCACGCCCCGCACAGCCAGAGTCCTCTGCCCTCCCCCGAAGAGCCACGGTGCTCGGCTTAGGTTTCGTTTTCCCATCGGCGGCTCCATCCCCACTTTGCAGTGGCTGTGACAAGACGCGTTATGCTCTGCAATAAAAAAAAAACATTGGTACAACCAGTGTTTGAACTATGCCGATATTTTCGGGGGGTCCCTTTTTTTCCCGGGAGGGGTGCTTGCGCTTGTCTCAGAGCGCGGATCTCCATCGCACGCTCACTTCGGATATGCAAATGCTTCCCGTTACACATGATTGCTATGTCAATAAACATCATTTTGCCAATATTTTAGAGACCCCCCAACATTTCCCAAATCATGTTTTCAAGGGATCTCATGTCTGTTTCAGGGGATCTCGGATCCCCCAAGTACCCCCGTAGTTCCAACGGTGAGCAAGCCCATTCACTTTTTTATGCTGATAAGAGAATTACAATGGTTTTTCATGTGACAAAAATGTGCGATTAAATTGCGATTAATCGCGAGTTAACTATGACAGTCGCGACATTAATCGCGATTAAATATTTTAATCGCTTGACAGCACTAATATATATATAATATGAGAATGTTTTCAAATTCAATGATGGTTTAAAATGTTTATAAACCAAGATAAATATATAAATAATATTATGTGGGAAAGGGGGATTGTGAATTGGGCGAATGCCCCCTAGACCGGCCAGGTTAGGCTGGCGTAAGGGGACATTATGCTCAATTTTTTGCCCTTGGCAGACATTTCAGTTTTTTTAAATGTCCCATTCTCATCCCTGACGACTTCTGACTCACTTTCAGTGTGTGTGTTTGATTTTTAAACTGCTCTCGACAAATGGTTTCGGATTGAATTTACTCCAACTTAACGTTGGCTGCGAATAGTGACTGGAAGTGTCCGAATGACCAAAAGTGACCTGAAGATAAAGAAGCACTGCTGGATGATCATCTGGATGCTGCCTTGGTAAAGATCTGAACTCGCGCTGCATCTCGGTATGAGACTCTAAAATGTCATGTCTGTACGTGTTTATGTATTCCAGCATGATATTTCTCGTCTTATCCCTCCGATATCTCTCTGTTTTTATCAGATGTTCACCTCATTCCTGCACAGACGCCTCCTGGTGACCTTTTCAGATGTATTACGTGTTGCATTTAATGTCTTGGCGTTGTGTGTGTGAGTGGCATGATGCCAAGATGTCTGGCCTTCTTGTTCTCGCCTCTGTGAATCAGCGTCCAATGCTGGCAGCATTGTCTCATCTCATTATCTCTAGCCGCTTTATCCTGTGCAGGGTCGTGGGCAAGCTGGAGCCTATCCCAGCTGACTACGGGCGAAAGGCGGGGTACACCCTGGACAAGTCGCCAGGTCATCACAGGGCTGACACATAGACACAGACAACCATTCACACTCACATTCACACCTACGCTCAATTTAGAGTCACCAGTTAACCTAACCTGCATGCACTGGCGCCATCTGCGGGGGGCACGGACCGTTTTGACCCCCCAAAGATAAAGTTGGGGGGGCAAAAACACCCCAATAATGAAAAAAGTAGTAAACAGTACAGATGAACTCATGTTAACTGACGATTGAAACCACCTAAACAAATAATAGCCTAGCTTTGAATGCAAAATAAGTAATCTATAGAAACATCACCTAAAATGTTATGATCGGACATGACCTGCCCCCTTTTCCACTTGCAATATTCCAATGGTTGGCAGTGAGTGATTGACAGGTTGCACTACGCAAAATTTACACGTCCTTTAGTGCTTTGCGCAGACTTAAGACCTACCTGCGGAGCACCATGACTGCTCCGAGACTGAATTACTTGGCTGTTCTTTACACACACAAGGAACATACAGACCACATTGATTTGAAAAAAATTACCAATGAGTTCAGCGCTTGTGACAGAAGGAGTGATGTTTTTGCAAAGTTTTAGGGCTGATGGGCTATTAGGGTGAATATGATTTTCTCATGTTCATGAATATGATTTTCTCACTGCCTACTTGTTAATTTCCGTCGCCATGAAAGAGATGTCTTGTTAAAGTTTGTAAGTAAGATTAAAATTAACTTTGTCATATCCATTAACTCTTAACAGAAACTACATTCATGTACAGTTGTCTGCCGAATTCATCTCAAAGAAAATTGCATGAAACTAAATTTGTTTATTGAATAAATTGTGTTTCATACAATGTTTAAAGTCGTGAGATTTTTTAATGCATCATAATAAGTTATCGTTAAAATGGGCGCTTCCCACTTGCAATGGTGAATAGTAATGAATGAAAATGACTTACAACTGAGTCTTTGATATTCAACTACATACACTGCCGACATCATGACGTCACGGTGCAAGAACATAATTCTGACCCCCCCAATGTTGACATGAAGTTGGCGCCTATGCCTGCATGTCTTTGGACTGTGGGGGAAACCGGAGCACCCGGAGCAAACCCACGCGGACACGGGGAGAACATGCAAACTCCACACAGAAAGGCCCTCGCCGGCCACGGGGCTCGAACCCGGACCTTCTTGCTGTGAGGCGACAGCGCTAACCACTACACCACCGTGCCGCCCCCGGCAGCATTGTGATGAAATCGATTTAAAGAGAGAATTTACACACCGGGATCCAACATAAACCTCTGTGATATGACAATGTGATATTGATATTAAGCTAAATTATACCCCATTATGCTTTCTTCGTTCGTGCCTTGATCACGCTGGGCATCTCTGCTGTTACTGACTGCACCAAATAGCTGATTGGATGCTGTGTTTTTGTACCAAATGTTTTATTTCTCAGGAATTGAAATTTTTTTTTATTGCACAGAAATGATAATCTAGTGCTAGGGTTTTGCCATTACTTTGTTAGCAAAAAAAAAGCCTCCATGAGGCTGGAGCTCGTACCGGCCGCTGTTGCTGCATGAGTTTGAAATCCGATCAATCCTGTAGGAGGAGGAGGAGGAGTGATTTTTTTTTTTTGTGAAATCGCATATGCCCCCTGTGTAGCCTCATCCATGGTAGGTGGCACCACCTGGTGAACAGTTCTTGTTGAAATATGTCTTTAGAGTCTTTTGGGTTGTGCGTTTCAGTCAAAACATCCTAGCACCTACCTGGGGAGCATTGTTTGTGAGTTTGATTGAAATCCAATCAGTCTTGTAGGAGGAGTAGCGATATTTGTAAATTGTGGACAGACGGATGGATGACGCGTGATCGCATAAGCTCATCCGGCCTGGCTTACGACCAGAGGAGCTAAAAATCATGATGCATGTTGCGTATTAGCGACACAATGATGTACAGTGTTTCTGCCATATTATAACATCAGTGTTTGTGAATTCAGGATGAACTATAAAAGTGCTCCAGTGATTTGTTTACGGTTTACCCCTCCCCCTCCCTGTCAACCAATCAGCAGCTTTGCTTTAAAGTCACACCCACTGTACAGGTGTGCACTTTTCCCCCTCCCCCTTTTCTCTCTTGATTTCATTTTCTCTCCCCCACTTTTTCTTTCTTTATTTCCATGGTGTCTCTTCCTTCATTCTTGTCTTTATTTAACTCCTCCTTCTCTTTCAGCTCTTTGCAGATATGCTGCCCTTCTGCTGGGGCTAAGCTAAATATCATACTGCATATCCCGAATAGTCCAATCGATTTAAGAAGTGAGTCAGAGCACAGGGTCAGGCATGGTACAGCATCCCTGTAGCAGTCTCAGTCCTGGGTTATGAACTTGCACCCCTCTGGCATATTGGTGGCTCTGGAGGATGGAGCTGAGTGAGGTACAGCGAGTGCTGTGTAATCATCCCCGAGGAGAGAATCTCATAAAGCGCCGTGAGAAAATCGGGCAGCTCTGTTTACGGAGGTGCCACCTCCTATCAAGACAAAAGTCACATAAACAAACCCGTGTTCTGCCTCAGTGCCTTTTTCTCTCTGTATTTGCTCCTCTCTCGATCTGTGTGATGTTTTGATCTGTACTTGTGTACCTTGTAAAAAAGCGAGAGAGAGAGAGAAAGAGAGACAGGAAGAAGCTGGATGGTTATCATCTTGCTAATCATGATGGACAGATCCATTCGGGGACCGGAGTCCTGAGGAGCTCATCCCACATATTGCCCGTTTCTCAGCCGTGTTAATCTCTTGTGAATGCTCGTTTCCTTCATCCCACGCACTCGCACTCCGCTGCTACATGCCCACACACACACACACACACACACACTCTCTCTCTGTCACCTACGCATTCGCACATGCAGGAATGTGAGCTCAAAGTGATGCGAGCATTCCTCGTCTGTTCCTTCACCATCTCTGGAGCCTGACCCTCATCCCTGAGCTGAAGTGGCTCACAAGCTGCAGCTCGACTCATTTTAATCCCTGATCTCCAAAAAACCCTCGTCAGTGGGCGACATGTCTTTGCTCCATCTCTCACACACGCGTTGGTTTTTCTATCTTTGTGAGGACTTTCCATTGACGTCATGACCACTGTAGCTGGTTAATGCTGTCTGTCCACCTCGACCTTAGTAAACAAAAAGAAACATTCTGGTTCTTATAGTTTTTGTTCTAAATAAAAACTATAAAACAACACTTTTTGGATTAGTTGATTGTGAGGACACTTGATACTGTCCTATCATTGTGAGGACCTGGTGATTGTGAGCGCATTTACCAATATCCAGTCACTGTGAGATCATTTGACACTTAATCTGTAATTGTGAGGACATTTCCTCATTATGAAGAATGATTGCAAGGACATTTGACAATTTACTATCAGTGTGAGGACATTTGACACAATCCTATTATTGTGAGGACCTGCTGAGTGTGAAGACCTTCGGCACATTTCTTTTATCATTATGAGGACATTTGTCACTTTCTTATCATTGTGAGGACATTTGACATTGTCCTTTTATTGTGAGGACATTTGACACTTAATCATTGTAAGGATGTTTTGACATTTTCCTTATCTTTGTGAGGACATTTGATACAATCCTATTATTGTGAGCACCTGTTGATTGTGAAGACCTTCGGCACATTTCTTTTATCATTATGAGGACATTTGTCACTTTCTTATCATTGTGAGGACATTTGACATTGTCCTTTTATTGTGAGGACATTTGACACTTAATCATTGTAAGGATGTTTTGACATTTCCTTATCATTGTGAGGACATTTGATACAATCCTATTATTGTGAGCACCTGTTGATTGTGAAGACCTTCGGCACATTGCTTTTATCATTATGAGGACATTTGTCATTTTCTTATCATTGTGAGGACATTTGACATTATCCTGTCATTGTGAGGATGTTTGACACAATCCTAATATTGTGAGGACCTGTTGATTTTGTGAAAACCCTCAATACTTTTTTTTTTTAAATCATTATGAGGACATTTGGCACTTTCTTATCTTTGTGAGGACATTTGATGTTATCCTATTATTGTGAGGACCTGTTGATTGTGAAGACCTTTGACATATTTATCGTTATGAGGACATTTGTCACTTTATCATCATTGTGAGTATGTTTGACACTTTCTTAGCATTATGAGCACATTTCACATTATCCTTTTATTGTGAAGACATTTGACACATTCTTATTATGAGGACATTTGAGACAATCCTATGACTGTGAGGACTTGCTGATTGTGAAGACCTTTGGCACAATTCTTTTATCATTGTGAGAACATTTTTAAAAATTTCCTGTCATTGTGAGGACATTTGACATTATTCCATCATTGTGAGGACATTTTGCCATTTTCCTGTCATTGTGAGAACATTTGATACTTTCATCTCATTATGAGGACATTTGACACAATCCTATGTTTGGAGGACTTGTTGATTTGTGAAGACCTTTGGCACATTTCTTTTATCATTGTGAGGACATTTGACATTATCCTATCATTGTGAGGATACAGAGCTCTACCAGAGAACTGGCAGCCAGGACATCACCACTGAGATCAAGCGCCGCCGGATGCGATGGCTACAGTAGGACACGTCCTCAGAATGGACCAGTCTTGTACTCCAAAGATCGCACTGAAGTGGACACCACCTGGAAAAAGGAAGCAAGGATGCCCAAAAAACACATGGAGGCGTACCATTATGCACGAACTGAAGGAGATGGGGCTCTCCTGGGGTGAGGTACAACATGCTGCAAACGACAGGAGCAAATGGAGACGCCTTGTTGATGCCTTATGTCCCACCCGGGACAAAGAGGACTAAGTAAGTATTATTGTGAGGACATTTGTCACTTTATCATTGTGAGGACGTTCAACACAATCCTATTTTTGTGAGGACCTGTTGATTTGTGAAGACCTTTCACACATTTTTGTATCATTGTGAGGACATTATCCTATCCTGTCATTAGGATATCACACAGTATATATTATGACATTTCTCAAACATAAGATTGACAGGAAAATGGCAGTAATTTGGAATAATCAACAATAATTTGACAGATTTTCCATACAAGTTATACATACACGGAGTCGTCTCACAGGCTGGATTTATAGCGTTCATACAGCGTTCATTAGGTTTTTCACCAGTCTATTTCAGGACACCAGATCCTTCAAGCCATAAAGAACAAAATCATTGTTCATAGACAGAAGGAAGACCTCTGATTTATAAAGTGGGTTATTTTCAACGTTCTGTAGCTAGCTTGTTTGGACATGGTACAAGCCCGGCACTACCAATAAAACCATGGCAACTAAAGATGAGAACATCCGTTAGTGACCAATGCAGAAGGATTTCATTGAAAAATCACTATTGGAGTGAGTGCAGTACAAGACTCAAAGCTATTGTTTGGACGGCAGCCCACGAAGCAGCTTTCATCTCAAACACATCCCCTCTCTGTTGAGCAGTTTGCCAGCTGGTCCATTAGCTGGCCTGGGTTTGTGCAGCAGATGCTGGAGCACCTCTCGGTCCTCAGGAGCCACAAACCACATGCAGGGGTGGACACTTTTGGTGTTACTTGGATAGAAACTTTGGTGGGTTTTCAGGAGCAGTTTGTACAGGACTCGCTGTTACCATGTATCTTTTAGCACTATATCGGAAGAGGAAAAACTTCTATTTACAGTGGTGCTTGAAAGTTTGTGAACCCTTTAGAATTTTCTATATTTCTGAATAAATATGACCTAAAACATCAGATTTTCACACAAGTCCTAAAAGTAGATAAAGAGAACCCAGTTAAACAAATGAGACAAAAATATTATACTTGGTCATTTATTTATTGAGGAAAATGATCCAATATTACATATCTCTGAGTGGCAAAAGTATGTGAACCTTTGCTTTCAGTATCTGGTGTGACCGCCTTGTGCAGCAATAATTGCAACTAAACATTTCCGGTAACTGTTGATCAGTCCTGCACACCGGCTTGGAGGAGTTTTAGCCCGTTCCTCCGTACAGAACAGCTTCAACTCTGGGATGTTGGTGGGTTTCCTCACATGAACTGCTCGCTTCAGGTCCTTCCACAACATTTCCATTGGATTAAGGTCAGGACTTTGACTTGGCCATTCCAAAACATTAACTTTATTCTCCTTTAACCATTCTTTGGTAGAACGACTTGTGTGCTTAGGGTCGTTGTCTTGCTGCATGACCCACCTTCTCTTGAGATTCAGTTCATGGACAGATGTCCTGACATTTTCCTTTCAAATTCGCTGGTATAATTCAGAATTCATTGTTCCATCAATGATGGCAAGCCGTCCTGGCCCAGATGCAGCAAAACAGGCCCAAACCATGATACTACCACCACCATGTTTCACAGATGGGATAAGGTTCTTATGCTGGAATGCAGTCTTTTCCTTTCTCCAAACATAACGCTTCTCATTTAAACCAAAAAGTTCTATTTTGGTCTCATCCGTCCACAAAACATTTTTCCAATAGCTTTCTGGCTTGTCCACGTGATCTTTAGCAAACTGCAGACGAGCAGCAATGTTCTTTTTGGAGAGCAGTGGCTTTCTCCTTGCAACCCTGCCATACACACCATTGTTGTTCAGTGTTCTCCTGATGGTGGACTCATGAACATTAGCCAATGTGAGAGAGGCCTTCAGTTGCTTAGAAGTTACCCTGGGGTCCTTTGTGACCTCACCGACTATTACACGCCTTGCTCTTGGAGTGATCTTTGTTGGTTGACCACTCCTGGGGAGGGTAACAATGGTCTTGAATTTCCTCCATTTGTACACAATCTGTCTGACTGTGGATTGGTGGAGTCCAAACTCTTTAGAGATGGTTTTGTAACCTTTTCCAGCCTGATGAGCATCAACAACGCTTTTTCTGAGGTCCTCAGAAATCTCCTTTGTTCGTGCCATGATACACTTCCACAAACATGTGTTGTGAAGATCAGACTTTGATAGATCCCTGTTCTTTAAATAAAACAGGGTGCCCACTCACACCTGATTGTCATCCCATTGATTGAAAACACCTGACTCTAATTTCACCTTCAAATTAACTGCTAATCCTAGAGGTTCACATACTTTTGCCACTCACAGATATGTAATATTGGATCATTTTCCTCAATAAATAAATGACCAAGTCTAATATTTTTGTCTCATTTGTTTAACTGGGTTCTCTTTATCTACTTTTACGACTTGTGTGAAAATCTAATGTTTTAGATCATATTTATGCAAAAATATAGAAAATACTAAAGGGTTCACAAACTTTCAAGCACCACTGTATATCATTTTTACAATACATTTTATCTTTTTTTTCATTCAGTGAATGATTTCCTGGTTCATTCATGAGAGATTCTACGATTTTAGCTCTCCATCCCATGTTACGCACTCGCATCTACGTGAGGTCATAATGAGGTCACTGCTTACATCACTTTCTTTAAAGTGACACAGGTCGATGGATTAAAAAGATGAATGGTACCCTGTGGAGCAAGAATAACCCCTCAGTACTTGAATCACACGCTGTATTGCCTGCTGCCTCATGTCTGTGAAGAAGAACAAGCTGGAAAAACACCACGCGTTAACGTTTACACTTGGGTACAGAAACGGCCGAAGAAGTTTATCCTCATTACCTCACCCTGGGACGGAGTCCACCAGGGGGCGAGGTATTGTTTTTGGTTGGGTTTCTTGTTTTTGTTTTTTTAACTATATTACAGGAAAATGGCTGGATCAACTTTCATGAAACTTTCAGGATAGATGGGCATTGGTCTCAAATAGAACCTCCAACATTTTGAGGGTCATCCAGTCAAGGTCACCAAAAAGGTCAAAATCGTTTTTGTGGCTACTGCCTCATATAGATGCACTAGCCACTACATCATCGTGCTGTAAGAATGTAAGAGTATAACAGTCCCGCATTGCGCATGCACATACACGTGTTCCAATTAAAATGGCCGGTGAGTGTATACAATTCGGTTCACCATTCGAAATAAATGGACTAAAGAAATCGCTTTCAGACATGTTTATGCTCATTACAGAGGGAAAGTGCGTTCCGCTGAGCTCTAGCGCCGGGCCATTTCCAGGAAATAAGAGTTTGAGTCATGGCGACAGCGTGTCACCTCGGTTCGGAGGTTTCAGTTTCGAAAACTGTAAGAGGTAAGAGTAGAATAATATAAAGTACAAACACTTGGTATATTCTATGATTTTTGGATTCCGCTTCATTTTTGTGGCTACTGCCTCATAGTAGAGCCCTGCACTACCGCGGGAGTCCCGCGGGACCCGACGCAAAGCAGTGCGGCGCGGGACAAATTTTGAAAGCTCATTGCGGGCGGGAGAGGTGATAAGCTGCAGTCCCGCTAACTAAAAACGTGTTTAAAATAAAATTTATAAATTATTAATTTATGTCTATCATATATAATTTGTGCTGGATATTTTATTTGGCATTAATAAAAACATTTTAAGATGCCTAAATTTGCGGATGTGGTCTAATCTCGCGTACGTTTCCGATTCCTTTCCGCTCTTCCGTGTTTGAGATCTCCGATCATGGCAGAAGAGCAGAGCTCCTCTAGTGAAGCTCACAATGGGTATCTCTGTAAAGCCTCAGCTGTGCATGCTGCCTGGCAACGCGCACCCTCGCTACGTGCGCTAGGTGAAGGATCGGTCAGTGGAGAGCTCAGCTAAGCTCAGCATGTTTAATTCCCCAAGCCAATGACAAGAACTTTCATGAGAAATAACGCGAACGTCTGCATCATGCGGGATTTGCGGGCGGGAGCGGGACAAAATATGGCAGGCGCGGGCGGGAGCGGGACTGAAAATCATAATTCTTTGCGGGAGTGGGCGGGAGCGGGACTGAAAATCATAATTCTTTGTGGGAGCGGGACTGCACAATGCGGGAGCGGGTGGGAGCAGGACTGAAAATTCTGTCCCGCGCAGACCTCTACCTCATAGAGTAAAAAAAACTGTATGGACATGGGATCAGAAAACTATTTTATTTATAAGCAGTAGCCACATGGACTCATAGGGTACCTATTTTTTTTTTCGCGTTATCTTCCTTCATATTCATCATAAGTGCTACTGGGTGAGGTTTGTTTTGCCTGGCAACACTTGTTATAATATTATAATGAGTGAGATCACAGCAAAGCATGGTGGAACTGGCGGCCTCCGACACAGAAGTGAGCGCTCAAGAGCCAGCAGTGTTTGCTCGGCTTGTCCGCCATGTTTTTTTCCGTCTCTTTGTCAGAGGCAAAATGCACCAGAAATGTCAGATACTTCCTTAAAGCCATCTCGATTTTAGGAGTCTTCGTGCGATCTGGGCGATCCGTCATGTTTCCTGTGGCTCCGTGGTCACGACCTCTGACCCACGCATGACCTCACGTGACTTTTCCGAACTGGCTGCTAAGCAAGTGGTTTGTAAACAGACTAACACGTGGTTAGGATGCCCTGCATTAGGAAATAAAATGTATTGAAACAATATGATGCGTACCAGTTGGCTTGACAGCGCACCGCTGCACTGATGAACCTCTCGTACGTTTGTATGGGAGAACAGCATGTTTTCATTTGGCCTTTAAAGACATTTAAGAGTGTTTAATCTACGTAAAACTAGTGTCGGTTCAAGAATAAATAACATTTATGGAATATGTGGTTAATTTTGTGATGAGCTTTTACTTTAAGTGTTTTTTTTAAAGTTGATGCAATACACCAAACTCATGGGCGCCACCATCTTGGGTTTTTGAGTGGTATTCGTCACAGGTCTGTGTGTTTTGTTGTTGCTTCCAGCTCTATTGTTCTATCAGCTTGAAACTCATGATTCCCACCTAGTGGTCGAATCTCTCATGTTGACTTGTTTCATACATGTCAACCTTTGGTCAATCAAACCTGTATAACCAACCTCCAAAATCCGTATTTCCCTTATAAAATCCGTATAAGATGCAAATTAAAATAATTAACCTAAAATTTGAATGATAATTAACAATGATGTATCCCAGTTACTTTTTATTCAATATTAATAACAATAAACCTTCAGAATGAATACAAAGCTCCAATGTTTGACAAAAACACAGTGTTATCAGCGTAGTTACGAAGGAAATACTTCGTTCTTTGGAGACAGGTTTCACCGAGCGGCTATTATGCACGAGATTTCATATTAGCCACAAAGTCAGGAAAATCTGTTCATAAAATTACGTTACAGGGAGTGCAGAATTATTAGGCAAGTTGTATTTTTGAGGATTAGTTTTATTATTGAAAAACAACTATGTTCTTGATGAACCCAAAAAACTCATAAATATCAAAGCTGAGTATTTTTGGAAGTTGGAGTAGGGCTTTCTTAGTTTTAGCTATCTTAGGAGGATATCTGTGTGTGCAGGTGACTATAACTGTGCATAATTATTAGGCAACTTAACAAAAAACAAACATATACCCATTTCACTCATTTATTTTCACCAGGGAAACCAATATAACAACTAAACATTCACTAATATACATTGCTGGCATTCAAAAAAAAAACAAAAAAACAAATCAGTGACTAATATAGCCGCCTTTCTTTACAAGGACACTCAAAAGCCTGCCATCCATGGATTCGGTCAGTGTTTTGATCTGTTTGCGATCAACATTGCGTGCAGCAGCAACCACAGCCTCCCAGACACTGTTCAGAGATGTGTACTGTTTCCCCTCCTTGTAGATCTCACATTTGATGAGGGACCACAGGTTTTCTATGGGGTTCAGATCAGGTGAACAAGGAGGCCACGTCATTAATCTTTCTTCCTTTAGACCCTTTCTGGCCAGCCATGCTGTGGAGTACTTGGATGCGTGTGATGGAGCATTGTCCTGCATGAAAATCATGTTTTTCTTGAAGGATTCTGACTTCTTCTTGTACCACTGCTTGAAGAAGCTGTCTTCCAAAAACTGACAATAGGACTGGGAGTTGAGCTTGACGCCATCCTCAACCCGAAAAGGTCCCACAAGCTCATCTTTGATGATACCAGCCCATACCAGTACCCCACCTCCACCTTGCTGGCGTCTGAGTCGGACTGGAGCTCTCTGCCCTTTGCTGATCCAGCCACGAGCCCATCCATCTGGCCCATCAAGACTCACTCTCATTTCATCTGTCCATAAGACCTTAGAAAAATCAGTCTTGTGATACTTCTTGGCCCAGTCTTGACGTTTCATCTTGTGTGTCTTGTTCAGTGGTGGTCGTTTTTCAGCCTTTGTTACCTTGGCCGTGTCCCTGAGTATTGCACACCTTGTGCTTTTTGACACTCCAGTGATGTTGCAGCTCTGAAATATGGCAAAACTGGTGGCGAGTGGCATCTTGGCAGCTTCACACTTGACTTTCCTCAGTTCACGGGCAGTTAGTTTGCGCCTTTTTTTTTCAACGCGCTTCTTGCGACCCTGTTGACTATTTTGAATGAAGCGCTTGATTGTTCGATGGTCACGCTTCAAAAGCTGGGCAATTTTAAGAGTGCTCCATCCCTTTGCAATATATGTCACTATTTTTGACTTTTCTGAGTCCGTCAAATCCCTCTTCTGACCCATTTTGCCAAAGGAAAGGAAGTTGCCTAATAATTTTGCACACCTGATATAGGGTGTTGATGTCATTAGACCACACCCCTTTTCATTACAGAGATGCACATCACCTGGTATGCTTAATTGGTAGGAGGCTTTCAAGCCTATGCAGCTTGGAGTAGGCCAACATGCATAGAGAGGGTAATGTGGTCAACATACTCATTTGCCTAATAATTCTGCACTCCCTGTATAATGACCAAATACAATGAAAAGTATTTTTCCAGTCTCACCTGTGAAAGGTAATCCCATGTGATCTCGTTTGGACGGTAAACCTGTTGGTACAGTTAAACGCAGCACATGAATGAGGCATCTTTATTCTCGGCTACTGTCTAGACGCGATACCAGAGACGGGTGAAGAATCTCCACTTTGCCACATCCGATATGGCAGCGAGGATGACGTATGATTCTACGCAGAAGGCGGCGTCTATGTTTATATGTCTATGACTTCCCGGTTGGCGGGATTCTCGCAATGCGGTGTGCGCATGATCAAAAGTGGAACGAAGTCTCGCTACCACAAGATAACGCGCAATTTCATAAGACTCTTTACTGGCTGTCTGTGGTGTACAGTACGTTTGTAAATGTCATGCGCTCTTTTATCATCGTGGGAATTGATTATAGCTCTAAATAAATATTGAAGTTTTTTTAAAGAATCCGTATAACTTTATTTATACGCCCATATACTACGTTTATTGAATCAAATCCGTATAAAATACGGACATTCCGTATAGGTTGACATGTATGTTGTTTTTCCAGTAAAATCAGCTGAACACTTTGCTGTCTAGTTCCTGCGAAAGATCAGATCACTGAGGAAAATTTTGTGTCCTTCTTAAAAATCAATGGTTTTCCTAATATTTTTTTTTCATGGAGAAAAAATGAGCAGGTGTATAAATATCAGTAATATTGTTTTGAAGAGAACGAATAAAAGTTTGACCCTGTTGTACACAGCGCATTCGAGCACCATAATCATTAGTCACGCTCGGTGTCCACAATTTAAAGTGAACATACTGCTAAAGTCTGGCTTTTATGCTTAAACACAAAGGATGGACCGATTTCAGTGATGTTACTTTTAAGCCTTCTAAGTGCAGAATTGTGAAATGGAAGAAGAAGGAGGCTTTAATTCTTACCCTGATGCTCAAAATACTAAATCTCTTCATTTGTGGCTTTTTGGTCTATTAACTTCTGATCGAGGCTTGTTTTGTTTGTTTGTTTGTTTGTTTGTTTGTTTGTTTTTTACTCATGAATGGAAGATTAAACCAATGGGAAATGGTTGCTGGTTTGTGACCGGGGCAGTGGACAGAAATGGGGAATTTTATAAGACACTGTATTTTCAAATGTTCATAACTTTTTTTTTTTTAAAGACATATTTACAAAATTAAACAAGTTTTCAATTCAGATTGTCACGCTCTTTAATTTGATACATTACACAACACCATGACAACTACTTTAAAAAAAAAAAGGCCTGTCATTGCTAATACCAGCTATGGGGATGGGTATCAGTTCAAACTATTCAGATAAAAGGGAGTGGATTAAATGAGTTCACGAACCAACACATCGACCTGTGTCACTTTAAAGATGCTACAAAGATGACCTCTTTTTGCTTGAGTCGTTAAAGGGCATATTCTGGACCAATTTCGTATTTTTTTTTTATATGAAAGAATGTCCCTTTACACGCTCATCCAGAAGGGTAAAGCCTAGGTCACAACCGGACGTACGATTTTTTGGCGTTTCCCAAATCGCTGCGTTTTTTTTGTTCGTGGAGAAAGACGCACGTTGGCCGTAAGTTTGTCTTGCAACCTGAAAAAAACGTAAGCGCCCTTAGAGTTTGTTTGACATGACAAAGAACCTCTGCGGCTGGTCTGCGGCCGGTCTACGGCTCGAAAATCAGCACGTCACACGCGCGCCCTCCGTGTGTTTCTTGCGTTTTTTGCACGTAGACCGGTCGTAGGAGCACGTACGGCCGGTTGTGACCTAGGCTTAATTTTGCACAAGGCCATCTGTCTACAGCAGAAAAAAATAAAATAAAATGCGTCTGGAAAAATCCCAAGGGAATCTGGAGCCAGATTCGTGACGTCACCTGCGGAAACGCCAGCAGGCTGCGCGAGCTTTGTACGGTTTCAGTGCACAGCCTGTGTAGACCAAGCGCTCCCATTTCTCTCTCATTGTCCGGTCTTTTGGGAAACGATGAGTACTAATCCCATCAGGATTGGTGTTGCTACACCCTCCTACGATACATCTGTTAACCATTTTAATAATTACGCGATAACGTTGAAGAAATTTGCATTAAACCACCAGGTCGTTTTCTCATAAACAAACCAGCGCTGACGTAGGATGCAGAAGGAGGCGTCCCGCACGCGATGTAACGAAAATCAATGTTTGCCGGGAAATCCAAATGCCAAGTTTTTTCAGAGGCGGACCAATTCGCCTCAAATGGCTCGATTTCAACTGAATTTTTCTGGTATTGCGCAAAGTAAAAAAAATTGCAAAGAATGTAGAATGTGACAGATATTTGACCAAAGTTTAATACAAAATAGGAGAATTACATTGATCTTGCTCCCGAATTTACCCGTGATATGCCTTTCAACGTAACTGCGCTTTTGCTTGGGAAAGTTTTCTGTCTGCTCTAGGCGGTTACATTTTACCGAGACTGATATGCGTACAAATCTGATTGGTTTAAAAAAAATTGGAACTTCAGGCCATTTTCACATCTCTGTATAATCCATGAGTTGAACCTTTGTAACATCAGATAACTAAAGATCCCGTGTCCTGGCTTGGTTTTACACTAATCTTTTCCATGCTGTGAAAAGAGCCGTGGCGCTAAATCTCACTCTGAATTAAAAAAAATAAAATAAAAAAAGTCAATGAGTGACAGGGGACTCAGCTTTAGGACTAACTTGGATTTTTCACCTCTGTTCAGTATCGCTGCAGAATCACAAACTCATCAGGCACTTGGGAGTATCGATCGACGTCTGTTGGCCTCGGTAGAACGCCAGGCTCCTGTCTGACTCCAAGCCTTCATCTCTGTCTCGCTCGCTCACTCACTCTCTCTCTCATACACACAGTCCTTCACTCTGAGACACCTGTTGCAGAAACATCCACCCTGAGGTCCGTGTGTTTAAATTGCTGGTGGGATTGCGGCCTTCTGGACGACGTGTCGCTCTCGGCGGGGTGTTTGAGCCCAGCTCAGGATTATCATACGAATGAGAGTCGTTGGTTGTATAGACCCCTTCGCATGTTTGTAGACAAACTGACCGTTGCCAGGATGCGCGTGCAGCCTGGACTCAGAAACAATGGCGCTGCCCATAGACCGGCATTATGACCTGTCAGATTATGCAAAACAATTGTCGTTACAAGATCGAGAATGCTACATAAATAAGTTAACTCTAACAAGTGGACATCGCGGGCGGCACGGTGGTGTAGTGGTTAGCGCTGTCGCCTCACACCAAGAAGGTCCGGGTTCGAGCCCCGTGGCCGGCGAGGGCTTTTCTGTGCGGAGTTTGCATGTTCTCCCCGTGTCCGCGTGGGTTTCCTCCGGGTGCTCCGGTTTCCCCCACAGTCCAAAGACATGCAGGTTAGGTTAACTGGTGACTCTAAATTGACCGTAGGTGTGAATGTGAGTGTGAATGGTTGTCTGTGTCTATGTGTCAGCCCTGTGATGACCTGGCGACTTGTCCAGGGTGTACCCCGCCTTTCGCCCGTAGTCAGCTGGGATAGGCTCCAGCTTGCCTGCGACCCTGTAGAACAGGATAAAGCGGCTACAGATAATGAGATGAGATGAGAAGTGGACATCGCCTACCGGATCCGTATTTAATTAAAGAGTGGACGGATGATGTTAGTAAGTTCCCTGGTATACAATGGTCAGATATATACTCGTACCTTACTGACAAGACTTCAGTGTACACCCACGAAAAACTTCGTGCCTACAAGTCTTTAGACACATATGATTGTGTTATGTGCGGGCATGTACAGAACGTGTTTTACACTGAAATTGATGAAAACTGCGTAAAAAGCGAGAGGCAGAGAGCAGAAATGAAACTGAACGGGGCGGGAGCTAGGTTAGAGCAGTCAACGTAAGTTGGCATTTAGAGTGAGGGCACACAATTTTACCTTTCCATCCTTGCTTTAAAATTGTGATTTTCGGCATACACAAATAACGATGGCACAAAATCTGGACCGCTTGAGTCAAGCGAGACCTCTCCTACAAACACAATTGCATGCAAAGCTAAGTTAACATGCTAACAATATTCATTACATTGTGTAACTATGACCCAGCTAATCAGACAAACGTTACCAAAGTATTTTGCTACATCAATAAACGAAGACTAGAAAGAATAAAAAAGAAAGATTTAATAAATAGCCTGATCTTAGCTGTGATGAAGTGGGCGCTGCAAACCCGCGCATTTTTGATGGTGCTTTCATCCCAGTCTACACGTTTGATGGCTTGTAGCCATAGACGTCGGCGATTTTTTTGGAATGGGTGAGATCCTGCTGGAATTCTGTACATTTTAACCCCATCACTGCTACGATTCTGACACCCGACAACACAACAACTAGGCATTTCTTCCAAATATTTCTTCTCGTCTCTACCGTCGCTGAGTTTTTTTGGGTCCAGGCTGCGCGTGCAATTTCCTCTTACGTATGAATGACGTTTACTGCGAAGGGGTCTATAGACAAGAAATGTTTTATTGACTATCGCTAACTGCATCTCTGGCTACTCAATCATCCTCCTGGTTTCCATTTTGTACTCTTTCTTTCCCCTCTCTATTTTGTCAGTTGGCACAATCTTGACCTGGCAGGAGAAATCCTCCGTGATCGTCTCTTGAATAGCCCTCAAGCATAACTACATCTACACTTGTTTACTGCAATGCATTGTGGGGGATAGCCGGGGTCGGTAGTTGAGTGATATGATGGATGTCAGATTAATTTTACGTGAGGGCAGCGATTTTTGCTGTGCTCTGTCGTGGAAGACAATGAACTTGGTGATTTAAAGAGGTGGATAACATGTCAAGCTTGGTTAGAAGGCAAGGTAACATCATCAAATCTCAATGTCTTATTTCTGAGGACGTATATTGGATCATGACGCAGTCTTAGACTCAAGTCTAAATTTGTTTCTTTTAATCTTCAGTTATTCCTTACCATTTTCTAAGAAGCTTCGTTCTGAAGAAATCTTAGCCTTGTACATGATCTTGATCCAGCGTAATGAAAGGTACAGATGCAGTAAAGGAAACTATTATGAAAAATCGGTCCCCTATGGATCCATGTGGCTCCTGCTTATAAATAAACTAGTTTTCTGATCCCATGTCCATACAGTAAATATCGCATACGTTATATACATGTTATCAATGATCCTCGCCTCATCTCTTGCAAGCATCACCGAGCTGTGAGCAGCATCAGGGCTCGGAGTATTTTGGTTACCGATTTTATTTACTGTGTTTTGTTCAAAATACAGTGCTGTGAACTCTATCTGTTTTCAAAATAGTAAGAAAGAAAGAAAGAAAGCACTTGTTCACGAATTGTCTTCGAAGCATTATTTAGTCCTAACGAGCACATTTTGTTTCACAAGTGTAGTGTAAAGACACTAAAATAAAATAAAAAAATTAAAGCGAATAGCAGAAGTTTGAGATCGGCTTCTCAGTATATCTGCCAAAAAGCTAAACAAAAAACTTACAAAACCTTTCATTAGACCTTTCAGAAGGACCAAACAAAAGCTGTGATAATCTAAGACTACGTTCAGACTGCACCCTGAAACGACCCATATCCCATTTTTTTGCCCATATGCGACCTGTGTCCGATTTGTTACTGACAATCTGAACGACACAGATCCGATTTTTTCACATGCAACCCAGGCCGCTTGGATATGTGGTCCTAATTCCGATGCATATCCGTTATTTTCACATGCGACTGCAGTCTGACCGGACAGGTCGCATTCATGCGACCTACACGTCATCAACAAGAGGCAAACGTCACTATTCTGCGTTGGCTAATCCCGCCTCTTTGGTGGAAAACAACATTTGTACAGTTTTCAGAATTTAAATAGACTTTTATAGAATTGATCAAGCTAATGGTGGATTTGGTAGGGACCTGGATGTTGATCTGTTAGCCTGATTTAAATAAAACAGTTTCTATAACTGATTTATAACTTAAACCATCCTGTATTACAAGATTATAAGATTGTTCTGGAAATTTCCAGTAATTTGACACCTTCGGTCTCATTAGTCTGCTGCCCACATTAATCAGATTATTGTGTGAGTTCCGCCGCCGCCACAAAAACCACATCGCCAGGTCTCGCCTCATCTCCATCGCAAACTGTACTGGTGTTTCTGCACCTTGAGCCAGCGCTGAGAGAAGTTGCAGAATTCAGCTGGCTATAAACAATCTAAATAAATATTTATAAAAATGTAGAAAAAGTTTATTAATATGACGAAATAAATATGTGCAAATTATTAAGCCTGAATTAAGTTTGGTAATACAGCGGCTGTATCCCAGATGACTGCCTACTGAAGTTCAAGTGCACTATATAGAGTTTAAAAATCCATTACTTCCTAGCAGGGCTTTGAACCAAAATTTTTTTCCTATTGGTTCGTTCCGAACAGAAATGGAATTTTAACGTTTCCGGTTTTGGGTTCCACCATTAAATAGACGTTCCCGAACCGGTTAGAACAAAAAAATTTCGTTCCCGGAACGGTTAATTATGTTCCCTGTCAGTTGTTTAACAAATGGCTATAAAGTTATGTCTCTGTCTCATCCAGCTTAAGCCAAATGTAGGCTAATTCTATTACAGCCTTCATTAAATAAGACAAGAAATAATTCAAAACAATTATTATTTCAAATGTTGGCGATTTGGATTCTCAGTATGTCTTCCCATCTACACAAACAGAAAAAGTGCCAAAAATGAAAGAGAATTCGTTTAGTGTGTTACCAAAGGCTAGTCAGGCCCTATAGAGGGCTACCGCGTGACGTCACCGCGCCGCGAGATTTCGTTAGGCGCCATATTGGAAGACCAAATACACATCTATGCAAGTACATACATACATAAAACAAACTACACCTGAAATGTAGCCAGGGCCGGTTCTGCCCTAATCTGGACCCGGGTGCAACATCGCGCAACCCCCCCCCAAAAAAAAAATACAGTCTAAATCAGGACAATCATCACATAACTATAAACATTTTATATCCTCTATTTTAACTAAATGGGCTATAATAAATAAGCCTGCAGGCAGCCACGGCGGGCTGCCTCAGAAAAGTAACCATTTGTCCTACCTTAAAACTCGTTTTGCATTTTCTGCCTCCTTTTTTGTATTTTCGACCCTCTGTTTATTTTCTTTCCTTTTCTGAAAACCCGATTTGTGTCCAGACATTTTGTTCTGCTACCAACGAACTAACTCGTCAGGTCTCGTCTCTCGAGCCCGCGATGATTCCTGTGGGAAGGGCAACAACTGATACATTTTTACAAACAGCCAATAGGGAGGTTGCAACGTTCAGGCTCTTCTCTGCTCAGACACTCAGTAATGCACTTACTCACTTATTATCACGTGGAGACATGATAGTAGTCCACCCTCCCGCTCTCTCCATTCAATCAGCGAACGTCACACAGGAAGTGAACCCCAGCGGGTCATAGAAACTTGCGCAGGAGAAGAATGACTTTTTCATTTGTAGGCTACGGAAACTTTGAGGAACGAAATAAAAACCGGTATTAACCGGTTACCATTATTTTTAATAAGCGTTTCTGTTCCGGAACATAAAAAATAATAAAGTTTCTGGTTTCGTTTCTGTTCCATGTGAAATAGAAAAAGTTCCCGGTTTTCATTTTCGTTCCTTGAACCGGTTCAAAGCCCTGCTTCCTAGTAACATGTAGTGCACTTATATAGAAATTAGAGAGACATTTAGGAGTCAACCCTCATTACCAGGCTACACGTTTTCATTTCAGTTCAGAAACAAAAACACACACGAGACCTCACACTTTAACACTAACCAGATAATTAAACAAACAAACAAAAAAGAAATCATTAAACGTGAAGTGCGCTTTTTTTTTGTTTACGTATTACATAGATGTGCTTATTACATGTCAATTTGCGCATGCGGGACACTTTTGGGTCGTTTTCCGTTCATATTGGAGATCGCATACAAGTCTCATATAATTGGTAATGTGAACGGCCTAACAAAAAAATCGGATTTCACAACAAATCGGATATGGGTCGTTTCAGGTTGCAGTCTGAACGTAGTGAAAAGGTAAATTTTCTTAAAATAAACACCACTTACTCGATATCGAATCAGTAGCCTCGGCGAACCACGCAGTGAATTTCGTTTATCTTTTTATCTGCAGATTATCTTCCGATACGACGGAGTTATAACGAGGTTTCTCTTATTTCGTTTCTGGTTCTGATTGGTTCCGAAGTTTATCAAGAAGTAGAACGGGTAATTGAACTCGATCAGGATCAGTGCTGATTGGTTACGAAGTTTCGCTATTGTTACACTCATTCTTACAACACGATGACATCGTGGCTTCGCGACTCGTTCTTGTGCACCTTTGATAACGCGAGATCGACTGTTCGTATCTCGAGGTCACGATTCACCGTTCTGGTGATTGTAATGCTTATGCGCAGTGCGCTGTTGTTACTTATTCTTACAACATAATGACATAGTGGCTTCTGCCTCGCTTCGCCTCTGTAAGGCAGTAGCCACAAAAATCAACTGTTGACTTCAGTCTAAGATTGCTTCATGATCCTGGGCCCAGATGAACAGCATCAAAACATTTATAAATAAGTGTTTAGTTAAATAAAACTTATCAGGAAACATTACAAAAAACCCCCAAAACTTTGGAAACCTGCTGATCTGCCGTGTCATGTTCAGTATAAATGCATTTTCTTCAATAAATGCCGCTAGTGAGGTACACTGACATACATACCCGAAAGGGAATCCTTGGTGGTTTGGGAGTTTTATCGGTGCGACAGGCTCGTTCGGCTGCTGAGTATTTTGGTACATTGAGAGGCAAAGGCCAAAGAATGCGTCTGTGTTTTACAGGCTTTGGAATATCGCTAGTTTCAGATGATGAACAGTGTCGATTGTTATAATCTTCTATAACCGAAGGCCGTTCCGCAGACCATGGAAATATTGCTGGGTCATAGTTTTAAGTACGTCTTTTTCCCACCAGAGAAATGTAAGCTACAAACACTTGTCCATTTCGATTCAGTTCGAAGGTTTTCGTTGTGGATTAAACTTATCCTTTTCTTTCTTCTCTTCTTCTCAACTGGCAGTTGATAAAAGCTCAGATCAGATGTTCTCTTTGTTGTGGAGACACAGTAAGGTACACGGCAGTTCACTTCGGCGGCATGGTTAAAACCGCTTAGACAGAACAATGCAGTGTTGAGCAAAGGCGAAAGTAAACAATACGGCAGAACTGACCCCGGGTATTGCCCATAATGTATTTCTCACCTTTCTCACCCTGCACAACGTAAGCGCTTAAGGTGCTTGTCAGCTGATCGGCCTTTTACTCAAGCATCTCCAAGGAACAGTTCCTCCTCCACTTTCTTCAGGGTTGTTCCCCTTTTCTCCAGAGCTGTTTTGATGTTATCTATCCATCTTATGAGGGTCCCAGGCCTTCCCACCAGCCTGGGACACTCAGGCTTGTGGTGGCAGTACTTCAGCGGGAGCCTGTTTTCATCCATTCTTCTCAAGTGGCCAAACCATCTCAGTTGTCCTCACTCTATGAACTCTTCTATACCAAGTATGTTCAAGTCCTTTCTTATGTCATTGTTCCTCACTCTGTCCATACGGGTCACCTCTTTTATGATTCTTAACACTCTCATTTCGGCAGCATTGAGCTTACTTTTGGTTCTGGAGTTTAATGCCCAAGCTTCATGTCCATATGTGAGGACTGGTCTGAGTATGGAGGTGTAGAAGATGGTCCTTAAGCATTCCAACATTGATGGTGGCCATTCGTAAGGTTCTTTGTTTGCGAGAATCGTGTCCATTTCCATTCCATATCTGGTGACCTGGTCCGTCCAAGTTTCGAGGCTGATCATGCATTGCATGTGCAGCAAGCTTTTTATGCCACCGGCTTGCAGGGCCTGTCATGGCAGCCCTCTTTGTTTATCCGGGCTTGGGGACCGGTTTGTTGGTTATGATGTATATGCTTCATCACCAAAAGTGTCAGAACCTTCCTCGTGTTGTAAGCCCCCCCCAAAGGTTACAGATCTCTCATGCACCAGACCCAGGCAGACATCAGGTGGGAACAAGCTGACACACCTCAACAAGGTTACACAGTTCCTTGTCCTGGTGGGATGAGGCCCCAGGACTGTAACAGCCATAATGCATTGCGGTAGGTAAACAAGCGATGACGTGGTTATGGGTTAGGGTCATTTGCACCATGCCGTCACTGGAGTAGACGCAAACCGAGGATGCCTTCCGTCTCTACTGGCTTAAAGGAAAAAGCACTACGCTCATTCCTCTTAGAGATATAACGATGTCATCAGCTGCACTTGGAAAAGCAGCAGATGTTCTACGCCATTATTTTTTATGATGCTTATTATTATTTTTGTAATTAGTGCTCCTTAATGCACAATGATCACAACCGATGCACTCCAGTCACATTTTCCAAGGAATGTAAATATTTTTACATGAATCTCCTATAAACACAGCTCTGATCCAGACTTAATTAGGGTGTGCTTATAATTAGCTCCATTTACAATAAACCATCAACCCCGTGGCGTGTTCGTGAGATAGCAGTCACTCTGCACTGGTAAGGGCCATGAAAATTAAAAAAGGCTCCCTGACCTCTGGTGTTAATTAATAAGAGTATCCGATAACGAGCTTATTGCAGTAACATCGCCGGAGAGAGCGCGGCTACGTGGGCCGAGGGTGAGGAACGGCACATTAGGATGCAAACGGCAAGGCTAAATGGTAGGTGGGTGGGTTGTATGAGAGATGGAAAAGACAGCGGGTGCTCAGAAAGGAGTTCTCATTGTCGATTTCACAATGCCTGTGTCGAGGTGTTGAACGAGCACCGAATAAGCGTTCAGCTGAGACAGCTCCTCCTGTTGTTAAATGCTTGATGAATGTCAGTGCTTGAGGGAGTTGTTGGGCTTTTGTTTTTTTTTTTCCACCCATCATGCACCTCTGTATCTGGGTGCTCTGCAGTTTAACTGTGGAAATGAATAAAGAATCAAACACGTCATGTTTTACAAGAAATCAACAATGGTGTGGGGTGATTTAAGTACAGTAAGTGGAGTTCATGTTAACAAAGGAGCAGGCGTGCTCAGATCTGATTACGTTGGGTGTAAGAGCAGAACAATTTTGATAATAGTAGAGAGAAAAAAACCCCGCACTGCAACGTGTATAGTCTTTCTTGTTAGATCATCTGTCCATAAGGCTGACTGCCATGGCGTGGCGTCCGTTGTCCACAGTTCAGTTAAGAAGAAGAAGAAACCTTTATTTGTCACGTGCACACTTCAAACACAGTGAAATTCATCCTCTGCATTTAACCCATCTGAAGCAGTGAACATACGCGTACCCACCCAGAGCTATGGGCAGCCACACCAGAGCACCCGGGGAGCAGTCAGGGGTTCGGTACCTTGCTCAAGGGCACCTCAGCCCAAGGCCGCCCCACGTCAACTCAACCTTCTGCACAACACTTGGTCATTGTATTATCAATTTTTTGCTAACAAGTTAGTAATTTGTCCATCCATCCATTATCTGTAGCCGCTTATCCTGTTCTTCAGGGTTGCAGGCAAGCTGGAGCTTTGGGTGACAGGCGGGGTACACCCTGGACAAGTTGCCAGATTATCGCAGGGTTGACACAGAGATACAGACAACCACACTCACATTCACACCTACGGTCAATTTAGACCCACCAGTTAACCTAACCTGCATGTCTTTAGACTGTGGGGGAAACCAGAGCATCTGGAGGAAACCCACGCGGAGAACATGCAAACTCCACACAGAAAGGCCCTCGTTGGCCGCTGGGCTCGAACCCAGGACCTTCTTGGTGTGAGGCGACAGTGCTAACCACTATGTCACTATATCAAACAGCCGTTTTGATAATTTTCAGTCAGGATTTTGTGCCAATCATAGCACTGAAACAGCGCTGATTAAAGTTATAAATGACATACGTCTTAATACTGATGCAGGCAAAACATCGGTCCTGGTATTACTGGACCTCAGTGCAGCTTTTGATACTGTTGATCACAACATACTGCTATATCGACTTGAACACTGGGTTGGATTGACTGGTAAAGTTATCAATTGGTTAAAATCATACTTAAAAGATAGAAGCTTCTTTGTTACCCTGGGAAATTGTTCCTCAACGTCAATGTCCTTGACCTGTGGTGTCCCCCAGGGGTCGATTCTTGGACCATTACTTTTCAACCTTTATATGCTCCCACTTGGGCAAATTATCAATAACAATTCAATTTTGTATCACTGCTATGCAGATGATACCCAAATTTATTTTGCTCTATCACCTAATGATTATGCCCCCCTTGAATGTCTCTACCAGTGTATCGATCAAATCAATAGCTGGATGTCACAAAATTTTCTTCAGCTGAACACAGATAAAACAGAAGTAATTCTATTTGGAAAAAAAGATGAAAGACTCAGGATTACCACTATTCTTGACACAAAAGGGATTAAAACTAAAGAAATTGTTAAAAATCTTGGTGTTTTCATTGACAGTGAGCTAAACTTTGACAGTCACATGAAAGCAATCACTAAAACGGCATTTTATCACCTAAAAAACATTTCCAAACTAAGAGGACTTATGTCAAAAAATGATCTGGAAAAACTAATACATGCCTTCATCTCTAGTAGGGTTGATTACTGCAATGGCCTTTTCACAGGCCTGCCAAAAAAGACCATCAAACGACTTCAGCTGGTTCAAAATGCAGCGGCGAGGGTTCTCACACGAACAAAAAGAACAGAGCACATTACTCCAATTCTAAGGTCCCTTCACTGGCTTCCAGTAAGCTACAGAATTGACTTTAAAGTATTGCTGCTGGTGTACAAATCTCTAAATGGTACAGGGCCCAATTACCTCTCTGATATGTTGCAGCGGCCTAACCCAATCAGATCTACCAGATCAAAACAGAAACATTTACTATTAAAACCTGTTGTTAAAACAAAGTGTGGTGAAGCAGCTTTTAGCTACTATGCAGTGCAGCTATGGAACCAACTGCCAGAGGACATTAAAAATGCTCCTGCTGTTGGCAGTTTCAAATCTAGGTTAAAGACCAAGCTGTTTTCAGATGCTTTCTGTTAAAAAATTAATATTGTCTTCTTTACATTCTTTATAATCTTTACTTCTCTGCATGTTTTAAATTTACTTTAACTTTATCCTATTTTATTCTTTATTCTATTCTGCTGGGGTTTTTTTTCTTCTTTCTCATCTTATTTGAACTACTACTTCATTTTATTATTTTATTTTTACTATTGTTTAATTCTTATTATTTTCTTTTAATTTCTTTTAATTCTTTTAATGAATTGTTTTAGAATAAAAATAAAATTATTTTATGTAATTTTATTTCTCTATTGTTTACTGTTTTTGTTTTTACTTCTGTAAAGCACATTGAACTGCCATTGTGTATGAAATGTGCTATATAAATAAACTTGCCTTGCCTATGTCGCCAGTAATTCGGCCAAATTAACAAATTTTCCAGGAGTCTCACTAGAATTTGTATCTCCTGTCTGATTTCTCATCTGATTTCAGTTCTGATTGATGTTTTGGGTAGATCTTCCCTTGAGGAACAAAACTTGGTCGTTTGTTTATTGATTTTTCCTGTTGTAAACAATTTGTTTACAACTGTGTTTATTTTCAGTTAAATCGTATCTCCTCCCTCAGTTCTCATGGATTTCAGTTGTGATTGTTTTATTTGAAAGAACTTGACTTTCTGCACAAAACTTGGTCATTGTGTTGTCAATTTATTTGCTAGCAGATTAGTAATTAGGTCAACTTCACACATTTTCTTCTGACTAGAATTGTATCTCGAGGCGGCACGGTGGTGTAGTGGTTAGCGCTGTCGGCTCACAGCAAGAAGGTCCTGGGTTCGAGCCCCGGGGCCGGCGAGGGCCTTTCTGTGCGGAGTTTGCATGTTCTCCCCGTGTCCGCGTGGGTTTCCTCCGGGTGCTCCGGTTTCCCCCACAGTCCAAAGACATGCAGGTTAGGTTAACTGGTGACTCTAAATTGACCGTAGGTGTGAATGTGAGTGTGAATGGTTGTCTGTGTCTATGTGTCAGCCCTGTGATGACCTGGCGACTTGTCCAGGGTGTACCCCGCCTTTCGCCCGTAGTCAGCTGGGATAGGCTCCAGCTTGCCTGCGACCCTGTAGAAGGATAAAGCGGCTAGAGATAATGAGATGAGATGAGAATTGTATCTCCTCTCATTTATCATGTGAATTCAGTTCTGATCGATGTTTTGGGTCGGTCTTCCATCGGAGAACAAAATTTAGTCCTTTGTTGATTTTTCTGTTGTAAACAATTAGTTGTGGAGGTTGGTCCTCTCTCACATTGTCACATTTCAGTTCTGTTTGATGTTTTGGTCGTCATGGTTGTTTTGATGGCAGGCCAGATGAGCGACTACGTCCTTGACGTTCTGGTTAATTTATTGGGAACATATCAAAAGACAGACAGGCTTCTTGTTAATGTAAATGGCACTCCTTATCTCCACCAAACAAGAAACATCAGCTGTGAGATAAGGAGAAGAAGGTAGACATGGCTAGGACACATTTTGAGACACGAAAAGGACAACACCAGTATTGTGTCACTTGGATGGGCTCCGGAAGGGAAAAGAGCTAGAGGCAGGCCCAAAATGACATGGAGAAAAACAAGGGAAAGAGAGAGGAACCATCAAGGATGGCCTAGTTGGAATGTGGCCCTGACTGCAGTACAAGACAGAAGGGGTTGGTCAGCCAGCATGGAGGCCTTATGCGACTTATGGCGCGGAAAGACTTAAGGTTAAGGTAAGGTTATTTCCACCTTTTCGAAGATGCCTCACTGCTTGAACACCCTGGACTTTCAGGGTGCAGATGATATGTCTAGTCTCCATTAAATTGTCTTGCGACAGGTGACTTGTTGTCCATCCATTATGGCAGTGATTTGTTGTTTCAAATTTGCCCATAAAATGATTCGAATAATTAGGGGCGACAGACGGACCCATAGCAGTACCTTTAATTTGGGCCAGTTTCCAAAGAAATGTACCTAGAGACTGGTTCATCTCCCTACAGTCAAGGTATCCCTCTGAAGTACACAGACCCATTTCATGTGGGATATCCTTATAGAACTAAACAGCACAGTATGGAGCATACCATACATGGAATATCTAAGCGCGATAAGAAGACAATCCAGTGGATCAGAAACCAGACTCAAGTAGTGGACATAATACAATCAATCAAAGGAAAGAAATGGAGATGGACTGGCCACCTTGCAAGAACATCTGATAATAGTTGGACTAAACGTGTCCCAGAATGGAGACCTTGGTTAGGCTCAAGACAACGAGGAAAGGAGAAGCCGAGATGGAACGATGAGCTTGCAAAGTTCATTGGTAACAAATGGATTGTATCACCACAAGATGGACATCTTTAGGCACCAACATGGGGAGGCCTTCGTCCTGTAGTGGGCTGCTGCTGATGATGATTTTGTATAGAGGCTTGCTATATCCATGGTACATGCAGTACATCCACAGATCAGTCTCTGGTACATAAGCATTCTCAAGAAGTCAGTAGTATCTTTAAAATATGAAAGCAAAGTCCAAACAATACTTTAGGCTTTATGCACCAGTCCACATGCTGTATTGTGAGATCAATTGGGTTAAAGATTGGCAACTGGCCATGATGGGACGATCTGGGATGGAACTTTATGCAGAGCTTGGCATTGCATTCCTTCTTTTAAAGAATATACCAAATGATTAAGATGGCCACTCCTAAAGGTTCTGCTATCTGCTAAAGGTCTGCCAGCCTCCTTCATTTGTATCAACACCTCCTTTGGACATCATATTAAGAGTTCCAATGATATTAACAGCTGCCACATGATTCCAACTTCATATTGAGAATCATCTCCAGACCTTTAATCTCATTAGTTTGTCATGTAATAAGGAAACAGGATCAGTCAGCTGTCCAATTACTTTTGAGCCTGCAAAAATGGATGGACTATGCAAAAAAAAAAGGCTGTAATTCCTGCGTTCAGTATTTTTCTCAAACACAATGAATTACAGCTTCAATTCTGCACTTTAATCCCATCTTGATGGCTTCATTTCAAATCCAACATCACATGGTGGTGATGGTCTACAGAGGCACAATTACAAAAATGGCGATACTGTCCAAATACTTATGAAAAAATCTAATTCAAAGTCCATGAAACAATATTGCAGGTTGTTTAATGCAAGCTGGTGTGAAATGAGCCATGCAGATGAAATGGATTTGGATGAAGCACAACTCAATTATATGACCAAGCTGTGCATGCACATTACATCTCAGGTATTCCTTTGATGCTCATTTTGTAATTTCTTTGAGCTGCAGAGCTTAGAAGTGTACCGTAGTTTTCTCTCCTACTGCTGTAGCAAAAGGAGAAAAATCATAAACGCTATGGCAAAACCGTAAATGTTCGCACCATTGGGGTTCCATTCAAAATGCTTCCTTCATTGTTCAGAAGGAGCAGTGGTTTCTGCCCAGTTCTAGATTTGAGAGGGTTTCTGCTGGTTCCTTCGATGATAAGTGTCCAACCATGGTCCTGGAGAACCTGCACATTTTAGTGTCCACACCAGATCAACTCTTGAAGGCCTGTTAATGAGCTGATTAGTTGAATCAAGTGTTGGAGCAGGGAAAACATTCAAATTTCCAGGACCAGAGGTTCTCCAGGACCAGAGGTTCTCCATGTCTAGGGGATTCTCCAGGTCCAGGGGTTCTCCATGTTCAGGGGTTCTCCAGGACCATGGATTCTACAGGTCCAGGGATTCTCCTTGACCAGGGAATTATCCATGTCCAGGGGATTCTCCAGGTCCAGTGCTGGGAACCTGTTTCTTTGACCCTTCCTTTCTGATAGCTGAGGTTATCAGGTGTAATTCTATTTTACGTTCCATTGCACTCACTTGCATAAAAGTGAACTGGTCGTTCTCACACACACACACACACACACACACACACACACACACACATATATATATATATATATATATATATATATATATATATATATATCAGGAAAATTGTAGTTGTTTGATTTGACTACAGCTTTTTTCTTCGCAGAAACTTATGTTTTTACCTGGTTGTTATTGGTTGTTGTTGTAGTTTGGGTCATGTAAAGAAGGTGTGTGTGTAAGTAACTGTTCCACATCTCTCCGCTGTTTTAATAGTCGGATTTCTTCTTTTCCCAAATTGTGTTAGGACAGTATGCAGGCGGAATTTCATTTAGCTTGGAGCTCCAGCCTCAGAGCAAGTGTGTGTGTGTGTGTGTGTGTGTGTGTCAGCGAAACACAAAAGCTTGTCATACTTGATCAATTTCCCTTTTCGTAGATGGGCTTTTAGTGGTGATTGGCGACGGGCCATATAACCCATGACATTTTGTTTCCATTGATTGAAATTCACATTATGAGAGATTGTGTGTGTGTGTGTGTGTGTGTGTGTGTGTGTGTGTGTGTGTGTGTGTGTGTGTGTGAGAGAGAGAGAGAGGATTCTGATTGCTCAGAAGGTGTTGATTAATTTCTTAGAACAGCAGCTTTGACATTAGTGCAGCTTCAAATTGCAGCTTTACGTTAATGCGCTTGTTCTGATATGTTATCGTTTCTGTAGTAACCGCTCATTCACAGGGACACACCACATAAACGGATTAAAAAGCATGTAATCGTTGCTGCGGTGAAGTTTTCCGTCAGGAGACGTTTATTTACCATTTAGAGAACGAGTTTTCAGTGTCCGCGCTTTGAAACTAACTTATGTTCTTGTAGACGTTCCGCAGCATTGGATCGGCTTGTAAAATTGTAATTGTTGGAAAAATTGATGTGGTACAAGAAGCATAAAACATTTCAAGACCTGCTGTTATTGGAAAATAATCAACTTCAGGTTGACAGAGGTAACGCCGCTTCATCACATCGACTCACTGTTGATTATTTTCCCTTAACAGCCAGCACAAGAAGCATTTTATTTCTTACTGGTTTTATACTTAAAGCTTCTGACTGCAAAGTTGAATTCTGGGTAAAATGTCCTGTTTCTATTGCTGTTGGAGTTTTGAGATGTTTAGCTACTGAGCGTGCACACACACACACACACACACACACACACACACACACCGTGTATCCTGTGTGTAAATGTTTTGCCAAGATAAGAAGCATCCCGCATTTTATGATTCCAGAGATTGCTGAAGCAAGTGAGCAACAGTATCACATGACCAGCGTGGGGCGTGTCTGTTTGACCTAGTTGTAACCAAAACAAGTTGGCCTGGGCAAACATAGCAGACTCGGCTCTCCTGCCGGCGGAAAAGAAAAGGAAAACCTGCCTAGTGAGTGCAACTGCAAGATAGAGCGAGGTTAGAGAGATGACGTGTCATTTTTCTGGACAGATAACTAAATCATTCTAGCTAGCGCTTAGCTATCTTAGCCTTAGAATGCATGGGCTCGAGTCCACGGTAGCGAGTATGGAGTTACACACCTAATGTTTTGACCTTACAGAGAAAGAAAGAAGCAATAATACACAAAAGCAGGAAAAGATTCATCTTTTGCTTCAGGGATCTATTAATGAACGTCAACCACAAATTACATCCCTGCGACTCAAAACTCTCCGAGGTCGATGAAGAGTCGCAATGTTTTCCTGGTGGAGTCGCCATCTTGGTGTGACACCGTTTCATAGTTATGCTCAGGCCCGCCGACAGGGGGGGACAAACGGGTATGTTGTCCCGGGCCCAGGAATGGGGAGGGCCCAGAACTGGGCTCTCATGAAGTTGCGATTAAATTCTTTTATTTCATTTCAAAATGTGTTGATTTGGGGGAGAAATGTACTATATTTGCATTCAATAAATTATTTCTAGATCTTTTGCCTTTATTGTCTTTGAAAAAGGCATCAAGAACCCCCTACCACCCATACTGCAAAAATGGTTTGGTCTGACTCTTTGATTAAGGGGAAAAAAACGACATCGTTCGATCGTAGCGCTTCGACAATCAGCGTGCGTGCCATTTGCCAACATGCACAAGTCAGGAGCACAGAAAAGAAAAGAAAAGAGAGGAAGAAACCAAGAGACTCAGGGGCTCACTGCATAAATATTTTAAAAAAGATTGGGATGATGCAGCAGGTACTAGCAAAGGCAGTGGGGCAGCTGAGCCAGGTAAGACACAGCCAACTTTTTCCAGCCCCGTAAAGTAACCCCAACCAAGGCACGCGCGGCACGCAATTCATGTTACAAACGAGGGGAGAGCAAGTCACACTGAACACCATATCAAACGCACAGGGCATTGAATCATTTCATAACCACAACGGCTTAATAACATTGTGTTTCATATATCTGATTGAAGCTAAGAATATTCACATTAGCCCGCAATTATATCCCACCATTTCTCGAGCGGTGTGTTCTTCTCTGCTTTTCACACTGGACAGTACGCACGCACAGTATACTATGTTCGCCCCCAGCCGTGCCCGAAATTCCCCGTCCATCGCTGCTCCTTCAAGAGCACCCCAATCGCGTGATTATAGTAGACTATCCATGAGTTTAGGAATACCTTTTCGAATACCTGTCATTTAAGGGTTGGAGTGAGTAGAGACTGGGATAAAAGAGGTGGGTGTGGGTTGGCCCGGGGGGGTTGTTGGGGGGGCCCATTCAGAGCATTTTGTCCCGGGCCCAGCCAAAGCTGTCAGCGGCCCTGGTTATGCTAATTAGTTAAAGCTCCTCCCACGTGTTTGGCTGTTTCGTGTTTCCGTAGGGCCGTACTGTTTACCTCGTGAGAGGGGAAAATGGTCCCAAAATGGAAAAAAGCAATCTTCAGGACATCAGAATGATCACATGCCATTTGTCCGCATGACATTGTTCTTGCAAGAGACGGGAAAATGCCACGCACAAAAAATAAATAAATAAATAAAATAAATTTCAGATGACTTTGCAGTCAGCACCTTTATACGGAAGCCGAGAGAGGCCCTTCATATAATCCTTTTTTTTATTCACCTTGTTATCCCGAGATAACGACATAATTAATTCAGGATCTCGAGAAAACAACACAACTAATTCGAGATCTCGAGAAAACAAAACAATTATTTCATGATCTCGAGTAAACAGCTGAGAAATGGTTCATTCAGGTGCGCCAAGAGACTTGTGATATGCTGACTTTGGGGCTATTTCTCATTCTGTATAGACGCAACTTTGGTCATTAGAATGTCTGGAATAATCGATCACCTAAGAAGGCAATATTTTGATCAGGGGTTGACACAGGGAGAGATTGCATTAAGTCTTTTAATAAGGGATAATTTCAAAATTAGTCCGTGGCACCTCCGCAGAAGACTGGCCCGCCTCTCTCTCAAGGCATCGTAAAAAGCCATTTCTGCTCTGTTACATGTCCAACAATTTCTAAGTCTTCGTTGTCTGACCCACAGGGGGCGCAGCTCTGCTAGAAATCTCAGCTGTTTTCTCGAGATCATGAAATAATTGTTTTGTTTTTTCGAGATCACAGAATAATTGTCTTGTTTTCTCGAGATCACGGAATAATTGTTTTGTTTTCTCGAGATCTCGAATTAGTTGTGTTGTTTTCTCGACATCCTGAATTAATTATGTTGTTATCTCGGGATAACAAGGTGAATAAAAAAAGATTATATGAAGGGCCTCTCGCGGCTTCCGTACCTTTAAACTATAAATCAAGTTTTAAATAAATGTGAACATTTTTTTTCTTCAAGTCACAAAATTCTACGTTGCAAATGACAGCAGAATGCAGCTGTGATAAAAACAAACACGATGCAAAAAGGGAATAGTGATGCAGAAATTGGACCATGTTGACATTTTCTCGGTTGAACGGGTTCTAAAGCCCTTCTACACAGCCAATTTCATCTAATTACCCGTTGTGCTGCTTAATATGTTAGGCTAATGTTATTAGCACAAAAGGTCATGCAGCCGAAATACAATTCGGATCGATAACAGCAATTAAGATTGTCTAATTGGTTTCCGTTTCCGGTTGAGAGTACGCCGTGCGCATTCTGGCTGCCGCTTCTCACTGGAGTTTTTTATTTTATTTTCCCTTTTGTTTTTGTTTTTTTGTGTTTGTGTAGTTTGAGTGTTTTGTATGCCAGTTGTGGTGTAGCTCCGGACCCAGTTTTGGGCGTCGGTTCCCTCCAGGCCTTGGTTTTGCTGTGGGTGATGCCTGTACTCCTCACTATGGACTGCAGTGAACTCGTTGCTCTTTTTAACATCAGGGTTGTCCAGCGATCTGTGCGGTGGTGCTTTAGTGCTTGGCGTGGTGTTCTGAGCGATGCTGCTCGATGGCGTCGCAGAGGCTGTGTGCAGGTGGTTTGGGTCATACCAGTGCTCTGTGTGGCGATGCTTTTGTGCTTGCTTTGTGGATCCATGGCATGGTGTTGCCCGGTGGCGTCACGACGGCTGTGCAGGTGGTGTGGGACCTGTTTTCATGCGCCTTTTGGTGGGACTGTGGCTGCTACACCATTGGAATGACATCCTGACCTTTATTTGGTGGACTCCCCCCCCCCCCCCCCCCCCCCCCCCCTTATAATTGTAAAGCGACCTTGGGTATTGAGAAAAGCGCTGTATAAATTTAACATTATTATTATTATTAAGAGCGTTTGGGGGATTACACTGATTAGCTTGTAAATTTTCATTTATATGAAAGCATGACGTGACTTGGATGTACACGCCAAATCTGGCTGTGATGTGACGTATGCTAGCAGTGTAGCATGAAACATTTCCCGAGTGCGCTGTTAAAAAAAAAAAAAACTACAAGGACGTTTCTTAAAAATCTTTTCTTATGAGAAATTTTTGGGTCATGATGATGTTTAGGCCTTAACGTTTAACGTGATTGAGCCCTTGCTATCTCATCTCCTCTCATCTCATCTCATTATCTCTAGCCGCTTTATCCTTCTACAGGGTCGCAGGCAAGCTGGAGCCTATCCCAGCTGACTACGGGCGAAAGGCGGGGTACACCCTGGACAAGTCGCCAGGTCATCACAGGGCTGACACAGAGACACAGACAACCATTCACACTCACATTCACACCTACGGTCAATTTAGAGTCACCAGTTAACCTAACCTGCATGTCTTTGGACTGTGGGGGAAACCGGAGCACCCGGAGGAAACCCACGCGGACACGGGGAGAACATGCAAACTCCACACAGAAAGGCCCTCGCCGGCCCCGGGGCTCGAACCCAGGACCTTCTTGCTGTGAGGCGACAGCGCTAACCACTACACCACCATGCCGCCATAATTGTTGATTACGGTGATAATTTGTCTCAAAGAAAATTCTGACTTTACATTTTAGCTTTAGAGTTTCTCAGTACCACGAGAAACTGTGTGACTTATTACCTTCAAGAGAGAGCAAAACAGGAGGCTAATGAGAGTTAACAGGAAATCACTTTTGTCTCGTGGACATACCAGAATGTTACACGATCATAACAGAGGAATAAGTAGAAGTTTCGGTGATGAAAGGATGAAGCTTTTGATTCGGAAACACAGAAGCACCCCATTAACCCCAGGCACTTATTTCCTGCCACTCAATTAACTTGCTGCTTAAATCTTTTTTTTTTTGTAAGGCTGATGAATGATCAGAAGAGACGCCGTGGAAAAAAAAAAGAATCAGATGACGAGGAGTGAGTAATGGTCGGGATCACTGACAGCTAACGGTGATTGGGTCTCACTTGCAGCTGGATTTAATCTCACGTCCATCATTGCGATGGGGTTTGAGTAAAAGGCCACTGGGTGCATTTACTTACCGCGCCTCTGGTTGAATGATGCCTTTCATTTATCTGGGATGGAACGAGTGAGGGGGTGGAAGAAGACTGGGATTAATACCGTCATCAGTCATGCTCTCCAACCCTGAAGAGAGAAAAGCAGAAGAGGAGATGATAGTTTTTGTGGCGATGCCTGGGTACATAAGAATACTCGAGCACAGTTATTCATCGCACTCCTCGTTGTTGTTTTTTCTTTCTTTTTTTTCCTTCTTCATTATTTGCTATCAGATAAAGGGGCACGAAACTGAACCTTTCCGTTTCACCGGGGTTGTAATGTTAAAGGAGATGTTTTTGACCACTTTGTTTCTGATGTGTATTTTGGGTCATTGTCCTGCTGGAATATGCAATTGTGTCCAAGTTCCTGATGGCTTGACATTCTGCTGACGACACACACACACACACTAGTGGTCAGAAGTTTATATAGACAGACATGAATTTGAATTTTGGTGCACAAGTTTTAATATATTGTGGGTTACAATACAGAGAGGAAACGTTTGCGCTCAGTTTTGTATTTTCAGTAAAGAAGGACTTTAGAATCTCGAAGACTAAATTGGACCAAGTAACTCCTCTGACCTGGTGTGTGTGTGTGTGTGTGATTTTTTTTTTTTTAAACATTCTTTTTATTTCAATTCAGTTTGGACATTACATCATGAACATATCTGAATGAGTTTTAACATTAAATATAGTAACTGACAATTACAAAAACCCCAACAAGATAATAATGACAACAACAAAATTTAAAATATACTAAGTAACTTTAAAAACGCACAATGGAATTCAACACGATATCACTTTAGATCCATGCATATATTTGAAATTTATGATATTGTATGTAATGCACACACATCTTGAAACATCGATAAAGGACATTTATTGTCAAACTCAAGAATTAATTCACAATAAAAAAATTCAAAGTGACAGTTGGTCCATGTTCGGACCGTCATGCTGGAGATTCTGGGTCTGTGTCGTCCAGGGGTCTCAGCAGCAGTGACTGAGGGGGTCAGGAATCTGTCACGGAGGTGAGCTAGCCTGATGCACTGATCCTGAACTGGCGTCGTGACTCGAGGCTGACCAGGGCGTGGACGATCCCTGGTGCTCCCTGTCTGTCTGTAATGCTGACTCAAACGGGAAATGGTCGAATGATGAGCACCGAAGTGCCGGGCGACCTCTGTCTGTGTACTTCCGGCACGCAACATCCCGATGGCCTGTTCACGTTGATTTTGGCTTAGGCGTGGCATCTTCAATAATGACAATTTCCCCATCATTTCCCCCGGGTGTTTATAGGCAAGATTGTGTGTGTACAGTGTATGCAAAATTTGTTTGAAAATTAAAGCCTGTCCATGTCATTGACTACCCGAGTCATATTGTACGTTATTGAGTACAACTCCCTTAAATTCTGATTTGAGCACAGATTTGGAACTTATTCGGGCGGAACGAAGTTATTTTTCCATTGTGATATATTTCTTTTCTTCTTGAGATAAACTCAGCACGAATTCAGCAAGTTTTATCAATGTGCGTTTTTAAAGTTACTTAGTGTAATAACAACAACAACAATAATAATAATACAAAAAAAAAAAAAGACCAAGGACAATTTAAAGATCATATACAGGGCAAAAACAATTACAACAAAGACAATACAAAAAAAAAAAAAAAAGGAAAACGCATTAGAGAGAGGCCACATCAAAATATGTTATGACTAATCACAATCTTTGCTATAGAGTATACTTATGCTCTAGCCTATTCTATGGTGAGTGTGGTGTGTGTCTTGATATAGTCCAGAAAAGGTCCCCATATTTTCTTGTAAGTGTTTTTTGCTGAACCCTTTGCTGAAGCCTTCAGACAATATCTTATTTTTTCCAACTTGAGGAAATACAGAACACCCTTGACCCAATGTGTTACTGTTGGGGGTTTGCAGTCTTTCCATTTCATCAAAATCAACCGTCTGGCCAGAAGTGTTAGGAATGCAATACTATGGGATTGTGCTCTAGTTAGACCTAAGTGATCAGGTACCACCCCAAATATCCCAACCACAGGACATGGCAAGACTGGTTGTCCCAGGAAGCCTGATATTATGTCAAAGATGGATGACCAATACTGTGCTAGTTTTGTACAGGACCAGAACATGTGGGTATGTGATGCTGGAGTACACTTACAACGATCACATAAAGGGTCAACATTAGGAAACCGTTTAGACAGTCTCAGTTTAGTCCAGTGGGAACGGTGTAAAACTTTGAATTGTAGGAACCCATGTCTGGCACAAATTGATGAACTATGAACCCTGTCCAGGGCTGCCTCCCACGTTTCTCCGCAAATTGATTTCCCAAATTCACCTTCCCATTGAGATTTTAACTCGGAGGTGTTGGAGGATGAAAGTGCCATCAGCCTACCATAACAGGTTGATATGATACCCTTGAATGACACAGGCTTACCTAATACATGGTCATAGGGAGCACAAGGAGGTTGTATTGGAAATATTGGGGATATATTCCTAATGAAGTTACAGATTTGAAGAAAGCAAAAAAAATGAGGTTTAGGGATATTATACGTGTCAGGAAGATACTGGAAAGAGACAAAAGTACCATTGTGATATAAATCCTGAAACTGCTTAATACCTGCATTGTACCATACAAGGAAAGCCTTATCCATAACGGATGGTTTAAAACAATGATTGGCATAAACAGGTGATCTAAATGAAATGGAGTGCCAACCAAAATGCCTCCTAATCTGCGCCCCTATTTTCAGAGATGTTTTCACTAGCAAATTAGTCGTGTGATTTGTGTTTGATGAAAGAGGTGCATATACAAGAGCTGCCAGTGATGATGGTTTACATGACTGTGATTCAATATACTGCCAAGAAAGTGCATCAGCACCAGGGTCCTCATATAGCCAATGCAACATAGGTCTTCTATTACATGCCCAATAGTAGGATTGAAAATCTGGAAGAGACATACCACCCAAATGCTTTGGCTGTGTCAGAAGACTTTTTCTAGCTCTAGCAGATTTGTAGTTCCAGATGAAAGATGAGAGGATGCTATCAAATTTGTGAAAAAAGGACTTTGGAATAAAAACAGGAATATTCTGAAACAAATATGTAAATTTGGGGAGTATATCAAATCAAATCAAGTTTATTTGTATAGCGCTTTTAACAATAAACATTGTCGCAAAGCAGCTTTACAGAATTTGAACGACTTAAAACATGAGCTAATTTTATCCCTAATCTATCCCCAATGAGCAAGCCTGTGGCGACGGTGGCAAGGAAAAACTCCCTCAGACGACATGAGGAAGAAACCTCGAGAGGAACCAGACTCAAAAGGGAACCCATCCTCATTTGGGCAACAACAGACAGCCTGACTATAATATTAACAGTTTTAACAGGTATAACCCTCAACTGTCCTCATGGGGCCGTCCTTCACAGGAGCGGTGCGATAAAACTCCGACCAGACACAGGGCACCAGGATGGATCAAGCAGGTCCGAGGGGCAGAAGAGGCCAGCATCTCAATCCCAGGATCAACATGTAACTCAGAGGGACAGATTGGGGGGGGGGAGACAGAAAACACAGGTTGTTAGGTATGCCCTAAAAATGACAAGTATTAAGTCTGTGTGGTAGGCTCGCAGAGACGAGAGTCTTTACATCAGGCATAACACACAACAATGGCATGTTAATATGGTAAAATATATCATGACCTGCTCTGGCTGGATGCTTGATTGGGTGATGGGAGCACACTCCTCAGCAATGATGAGATGCAGATGGGACCCTTAGGGCTGGCCAAGACAATTCAGTTACATTTCACCGGGTCTGGGACATGCGACAGAATGTCTGACGGCCGATTCCCTGCAGGCTACGATAGCCAGTCGAGGTCTCCACCCTCTCCACCAAAAGATTTCCTGTTGACTCCATGTAACTCAGAGGGACAGATTTGGGGTGGGGGGAGGGAAAGAAAACACAGGTTGTTAGGTATGCCCAATGTCACCTGAATAAGTAGGAGCAGTATACATATTGCACCGAGTACAAGCAGGGACTCCGGCAACTAACTATGACAGCATAACTAAAAGGAGAGAGCCAGAAGGTAACACAGGCATGTATGAGTATAGACATTTTTATTGAATTAATTCGTCCTGCTACTGACAGGGGTAGTTGAGTCCAACGTTTTAAGAGCTGTTCAACTTTTGTCATAAGAGGGGGGAAATTCTCTTTAAAAAGTTTGGAAAATTTGTCTGTCACGTTGATTCCAAGGTACGTAAATTTAGAAGTTACTTTGAAAGGGGATGTGTTGAATGACATTGAACATGCTACGTTATTTACTGGGAAAAGTTCACTCTTGGACAGGTTAATTTTGTATCCTGAGAGCTTACCAAATCTTTCCAATATATTTAATGCAGATGGAAGGGAATGAGAGTAATCAGAGAGGTATAATAATAGGTCATCTGCATAGAGGGAGACCCTATGTTCTTGACCCTCTCTGAAAATCCCTGTGAGTTGAGTTGTCTGGCGTAAAGACAAGGCTAATGGCTCAATTGCAATAGCAAACAACAGGGGTGACAAAGGACACCCCTGTCGAGTACCACGCGACACAGACAAAAGTTCAGACGAAACACCATTTGTCCTCACTGAAGACATAGGAGCTGCATACAATAATTTGACCCATGAAATAAAGTTTTGTCCAAACCCAAATCTTTCTAATGTATAAAACAAATACCGCCATTCGATTCTGTCAAACGCAGTTTCAGCATCTGATGAAATTACCACCTCAGGTGTAGTAGACCGTGACGGGTGATAGATAATATTGAAAAGTCGACGTATGTTGAAAAAGGAGAACCTGTTTTTAACAAATCCAGTTTGGTCTGGAGAGATAATATGTGGAAGTATGGACTCTAGACGTGTGGCCAGGACCTTTGCTAAAATCTTAAAATCTACTGGCAAGAGGGATACAGGGCGATATGAGCCACAGAGATGGGGGTCTTTGTTTTTCTTTAATAACAATGTGATAGATGCCTCACATAATATTTGGGGCAGATGTCCCAATTCAAATGACTCGTTATACATATCTAATAACAGTGGTACCAACTGAGTAGAGAATGCTTTATAAAATTCCACTGGGAACCCGTCAGGTCCAGGACTTTTGTAAAGCAGATATAGCCGCCTTAACCTCTTCAAGAGATATTGGACTGTCTAAGGATTCTACAGTGGCTTCATCAATCTGGGGAATAGTAATATCTGTAAAAAACTGCTCCATCTCCAGGAGGGTGCAATTTTGTTCAGAAGAATATCATGATATGTAATGGTCTCTAAAAGCATTGTTTATTTCTAAATAGTCCCGCGTAAGCCCATCTAGTATCTTAAGTTCAGAAATACTATTAGAAGCAGAGGATTGTCTGAGCTGGTGAGCAAGAAGCCTATGCGCTCTCTCACCAAACTCATAGTATGAATGCCTAGATTTAAGTAGCATTTTTTCAATATCCTTTGCGGTAAGCGTGTCAAATTCTGCCTTGAGAAGAAGACGGTCCTTAATAAGTTCAGGTGATGGGTCACTGGCTATCTGATTATCAATCTGACGAATTTGATGAGTCAGGCGAGTTATTATCTCTGCACGTTGTTTTTTCTGGAATGATGATATAGATATCAACCGGCCCCTCATGAAGGCTTTAAGAGCTTCCCAGATTGTGCTATGGGACACATCTGGAGTAGAGTTTGTATGTATGTATATCTCAATGTTAGCAGCAATAGCCCTGGCCATATATTTATCTGAAAGCATACTCATATCAAATCTCCAGCGTGGATGAGTTATAGGTACATCATCAAATTTCAGTTTAAGAAAGAGAGGCGAGTGATCCGAAATGACAATTGCTTCATATGTACAAGCCCTGACTAATGGGAGAAGCTTCTTGTCTAAAAGAAAATAATCAATACGGGAGAATGTTTGGTGAACGTTAGAAAAAAAAGAGTAAGCCCTGATAGTTGGGTTAAGAGAGCGCCACACATCCACAAATGCATAATCTGTGAGAAAACTATTTATCATCTTTGCTGACCTAGATGTAGTTATTTGTCTATTGGATGACCTGTCCAGCATGGGGTCTAAGCATGTGTTGAAGTCGCCTCCAATTATCAGATGATGAGAGTCAAGGTTAGGGATAGAAGACAGAAATTTAACAAAAAAACCATCATCATAATTAGGTGCATACACATTGGCCAGAACTACAGGCGTATTGAATAAAGTTCCAGTCACAATTGTATATTCCCCCCCCCCCCCCCCCCCCCATCAGCAATAACATCTGAAGCAGTAAACATAACATTTCTGTGTATAATGATGGCAGCCCCCCTGGCCCTACTATTGAAAAGGGAGTGAAAACTCTGTGAGACTCACCTCCTTCTCAATTTCATGTGCTCAGAGACAGACAGATGTGTTTCTTGGAGAAATGCAATCTGTACATGCAGGGTATTTAAGGCTACGTTCACACTGCAGGCTGAAGTGACTCAAATCCGATCTTTTCGCCCATATGTGACCTGTATCCGATCTTTTATTGACAATATGAACGACACAGATCCGATTTTTTTCAAATCCGACCCAGGCCGTTTGGATATGTGGTCCTAATTCCGATTCCTATCCGCTCTTTTCATATGTGACTTCAGTCTGAACCGCCAGGTCGCATTCATCCGACTTACACGTCATCAACAAGCCACAAACGTCACTATTCTGCGCTGAAGTAGGCGGCGGGTCTCTCAAAAAAAGTTACAACAACATGGCGCATAATCACGGGCGCAGATAGAGGGTGGGACTCGTCCCACCCAGATTTAAATTCACCTCGTTCGGTCCCCCCCACTTATAGGGAGGAAAAAACGTCTATGCTGTCTTTCTTTGCATAAGGCAAACCTCACGGAAAAATCAAAAGACTAATTACCATTCGGTTTATTGAGGTGCACAGCAGTGTATACATAGTTGCAACAACTCATAAAACAAAGACTGATATTCGGTTGGTTGAGCTGCGCAGACTGCACAGGTTGCGAGCTCGAGCTTGGTTGCTATGGTAACCCACAACAAGTTTGACAGGCATATCGGGGTTGGGGTTGGTTTGCTGGCAGCTTTGTCCCCCCCAGTTCAAAAAACATATCTGCGCCCCTGCGCATGACATCAATGCGAGGGACGCTTCGGGCTGTGAAGGTTCTGAATCTTCTCAATGGAAGGACGCAGAGGTTAGGGAGCTGATTTCCATTTGGGGGGATGCAGCTATTCAAGCTAGATTGGATGGGTCATACCGCAACCGGACGGTTTTACTTCCGTAAACACTGGCCATGCTCACTGCGTGTGACGTCGTCGTATCCTGCAATGCGCATGCGGAACACTTTTAGGTCGCTTTTCGTTCATACTGAGGATCACATACAAGTCGCATATATTTGTTAATGTGAACGACCTCACAAAAAAATCGGATTTCACAAAAAAATCTGAATTGAGCATTAAGCCTTGCAGTGTGAATGTAGTGTAAATGTGCCAACACCTTATTGAGTTTAGTGGGTCGACCTAGTCCTTTGACATTCCAGCTAGCAAAATTAATGCAAGCCATGATATCACCAGAGCGAATATACTGCTAGATTATTTTCCATAGTAAATGTATATTGTAAAATGTATATTGTGGCCATAAAACATAAATTGGGTTAGAATAACGTATAAAAACAATACAGAAAATACACGAATAAAGAACTACATTCAGCCCACTATTCCCACCCAACCAAGCACCCCCCCAACATGGGCGCAGACTCGCTCTATACCCCAACATGAAGCTTTAACCCCAGCTTCAAGGATGTGGAACCACAGCGGTATTTAAACCGTAAGAAGGAGGAGGCAGAAAAAAAAAAACACAATACCATCAGGTGTCATGAATGACTGTAATGATTGCGAGACCAAAAAGCATAGCTAGCCTGTTTAGACATCAAATAATATTCAAATTCAGGCAGCATAACCAATCACCAAAATAGGCTACGTGTATTATCTTAAACCATAAAGTATTCATAATGTGTCAGCCACAAGAAAGAAAAAAAGAGAGGCTATATTAAGAATTAACCTTGGCTTTGCGTTCTAAAGATGAAGTCTGTCAGTTTTAATGTCAATCAAACTGTACTTGACTGAGATGAGCTGATTCGATATGTGAACGTCCCTGAAAGAACGAAAAGGGATGAAAAGGCAACCTGTATTTAGATGACCGTCACACGCCAGGCACCTGAGTTTCTGAGGCTGACTGGACGTATTTCATAGCCTTCCCTGGATCTGTGAAACGTTGCTCATCTCTGTCGCGCAGAGTGACTCTGAAAGTAGCAGGATACCTGAAGCCAAACCGGGCATCAGGGATGTCCTGGAGCACCTTTCTGACGTTGTTGAACGCAGCCCTCTTTTTCGCTTCGGCAACGGTCAAGTCCCCGGATATGTATATAGTTTGTTCCTTGTACAGAAGGGCTCCCTTCTCCCGGACCCGTCGAAATATTTGTTCTTTGACGTGGAAGAAGTGAACCCTCAGAATGAGCGGTCTGGGTGAGCCGGGCTTCGGCCTGGACAGGGTTAATCGGTGGGCTCGGTCAATGAGTGGCTTTTCATCGAGGTCTAGGATGTCCTTAAGGAGGTTGGAGACGAACTCTGTCGGAGTATTACCCTCCTCTCCCTCAGCAATGCCAATTATTCGCAAATTGTTCCTCCTCGACCTGTTTTCCAAATCCTCACATTTATCTTGCAGCCTTTGTATTTCACCTTTCATAGCGGCCACGGTAGCTTCCAGTTCTGCCAGTGTATCGCTAGTTTTAGTGGCTGAGTCCTCAACAGCAGCTAGCCTCTCCTCTTGGAGATTGATGGTCTGCTGCATAGCCCCCGTAGTAGTACTTAGTTCCGACCTGACAGCGACCATGTCTGCTTGAAGTCCTTGAACTGCAGACTCAATTGTATGACATATGTCGGATTTAAATGATTCCAGTATCTCACGTAGCATAGTCGCTGTTACCTCTTCATCAGCAGCATGGGCTTGATTAGCGGAAGCAGTGGCACGTTGCTGCTTACTTGGCTTCGACATTTCCCTGATCCCGACATTGCAAACATGTAAATAGATAACTTCTAGATGATTAGTAAACGTAACGAAATGATTAAAGAAAGTAGATATACAGGCTTATTGGTCTTTTCATGAAATTAAAAGGACACCTGTTGGGAGCTAAAAAGATTCACGTCCTCATCGCATCCCGTGTGTGAATTTTTTTGATCCAGTTTTGATTTAAGGAAACCCAGAGTAAATTAAAAATTTTTGCTCCAAATTAATTTCCATCTCTGTAAACTTCTGACTGCAACTGTAGTTACATACAGCAGGAATATATACTGCAGATATACGAGCAGTCAGATATGCAAACGTGTCCGATATAGAGATCTTGCAGTCACGTGACCGGAAAGTACACAACCGCCATCGTGTCGGTCAAAAACACCGCTGAATACTGCTGCACTCGTGTACAGAATGGATCAATTTCAACCGACGGACTACACGGCTCATTTTTCTAATGAACAGATAACTAGATATATGTCTAAAATAAACGATCTACAGATTTGTGACCCTTATGGCTTACCGGACGGAGTTTTCACGACCGGATTTTCAACTGCCAGTGGAATACCCGGACGTGTATGATTACCTCATTAACTTTCCCTCGCTGTTCAGTGGTGAAGCACTGCGTGCTTATAAATCTCTGCACAGTTTTCTTTACAGAAATTCAGGATTTGTCAGCGACTCAGATGTGGCATCTTGTAAACAAGAAAATGATCCTCACTGGATGGGTAAGTCATTTAAGTATTGAGTATAGCACTGACCAGCCGATTATAGAATAAGGTAATTCCAAATCGTCCGTGTTGTTTACATGGATCTGGCGTTGGAGAGGTAGAGGCTTGGCAGTGGAGGTTTGAGTAGCTGTTTTCTGAGCTTAGTCAACAGGCCGGCTCTGCCTGTAGCCTCGCTTTTGCTTCGGCTCCCGGCGCCGCCTCCTTCGCTTTGCTTCCGATAACAATCCACGGAGACCCCGCTGGTCTCGCTATCTGGTCTCGTCCGGAATATGTTTTTTTTTTTCTCATCCGGAATGTTGTGCATGCGATGGAAATCGCTACAAACCGTCATTTTCTGCTGGAAACCAATGTCCAGTAAGTCCATACGGTTGTAGTGGATATTGAAGTCCGGTACAGACGAACAACACGCAAAAATACACACAAAAAACATAAAAACCGTGCACAGGTAGGGAGAGCTTGTAGCCGCAGCCGTTGTAGTAGAATTGTATATAGTAGGGTTTTCCAGAAGAAAAGGTAGAAGTAAAAGCAGAAGTAGAACCAGAAGTAGAAGGCGGAATATGGCGTTTGACCTACAAGATGGCGTCTGTCACAATCTGGATCGGCTGTGACGTCACATGCAAGATCTCTATAGGTGGGATTAGATATAGGAGAGGGATTAGATATAGGAGAGGGATTAGATATAGGAGAGGGATTAGATATAGGAGAGGGATTAGATATAGGAGAGGGATTAGATATAGGAGTGGTCAGATAGGAGAGGGATTAGATATAGGAGAGGGATTAGATATAGGAGTGGTCAGATAGGAGAGGGATTAGATATAGGAGTGGGATTAGATATAGGAGTGGTCAGATCAGTGTCGGAGCCAAACAATTTTTCTAGGGGTGGCCAGACTGAGATGATTGTTCACACAGGGACGGCACATAAACTGGTATTTTCTTGTTGTTATTTTTCTGTGTGGCAAGTCACTAGGCCTACAGCGACACGTTCTGCTGTATAAATTTGTAAGACACACAGTGTCTTGCAAAAGTATTCATCCCCCTTGGTGTTTGTCCTGTTTTGTCGCATTACAAGCTGGAATTACAATGGAGTTTTGGAGGGTTAGCACCATTTGATTTACACAACACTCCGACCACTTTAAAGGTGCAAATTGTTGTTTTTTTTATTGTGACAAAAACAATAATTAAGATAAAAAAACCAGCAATCTGGAGTGTGCATAGGTATTCACCCCCTTTCATATGAAACCCCTAAATAAGAGCTGCTCCAACCAATTCACTTCATAAGTCACATAATTATTTGATTATATGCAATTAAACCCTGTGCAATCAAAGTGTCACATGATGTCTGTATAAATCAACCTGTTCTGGAAGGACCCTGACTCTGCAACACTACCAAGCAAGCAACAAGAAAACCAAGGAGCCTCCAAACAGGTCAGAGACAAAGCTGTGGAGAAGTATAGATCAGGGTTGGGTTATAAAAAATATCCCAAACTTTGAATATCCCACAGAGCACCATTTAAATCCATTATAGCAAAATGGAAAGAATATGGCACCACTACAAACCTGACGAGAAGGCCCCGCCCACCAAAACTCACAGACCGGGCAAGGAGGGCATTAATCAGAGATGCAACAAAGACATCAACAATAACACTGAAAGAGCTGCAAAGATCCACAGCGGAGATGGGAGTATCTGTCCAGAGGACCACTTTAAGCCATACACTCCACAGAGTGGGCGGGGCTTTATGGAAGAGTGGCCAGAAAAAAGCCATTGCTTAAAAAAACATGTTTGGAGTTTGCCCAACAGCATGTGGCAGACTCCCCAAACACATGGAAGAAGATTCTCTGGTCAAATGAGACTAAAATTGATATTTTTGGCCATCATGGGAAATGCCACATGTGGCACAAACCCAACACCCTGAGAACACCATCCCTACAGTGAAGCATGGTGGTGGCAGCATCATGCTGCGGGGATGTTTTTCATCTGCAGGGACAGGAAAGCTGGTCAGGACTGAAGGGAAGATGGATGGCACTAAATACAGGGCAATTCTGGAAGAAAACCTGTTTGAGTCAGCCAGAGGTTTGAGACTGGAACAAAGGTTCACGATCCAGCAGGACAATGACCCTAAACATACTGCTAAAGCTACACTGGAGTGGTTTAAAGGGAAACATTTAAATGTCTTGGAATGGCCTAGTCAAAGCCCAGACCTCAATCCAATTGAGAATCTGTGGCATAAGTTGAAGATTGCTGAACACCAACGCAACCCATCTAACTTGAAGGAGTTGGAGCAGTTTTGCCTCAAGGAATGGGCAAAAATCCCAGTGGCTCGATGTGCTAAGCTAATAGAGACACCCCAAGAGACTTGCAGCTGTAATTGCAGCAAAAGGCAGCTCTACAAAGTATTGACTTGGGGGGGGATACCTATGCACACTCCAGATTTCTATTTTTTCATCTTAATTATTGTTTGTGTCACAATAAAACAACAATTTGCACCTTTAAAGTGGTAGGCATGTTGTGTAAATCAAATGGTGCTAACCCTCCAACAATCCATTTTAATTCCAGCTTGTAATGCGACAAAACAGGACAAACACCAAGGGGGATGAATACTTTTGCAAGAGACTAATAAGTAAAAAAAAAATTGTGTATATATATATATATATACACACACACACACACACACGGTACTTATAGGTACTTATACTCATGACCCTGGCACGTTCCATTTTCTTAGAATTCCATCCATGATTTAGAAAGAGGAAACTCTGAGGCTTAGTACGGAGAGGAGACGAGGGGATCAGGACACTTCGTCCAAAAGTTTCATCTAAAGCCTTTTTCATACGCACTATCAATTATTTTATATTTCAGGTGTTCCTGTGTTTGCGAACGAAGCCCCCGCTTTAGGAGCGCTGCTCGGCACCTAAAGATTTAACACGGTCCCGTCAGCTTTAAAAATAAATAATTCAGCCAATGGAGCTTGCAGCAAAGCCAAATTTTACAGGCACCTCCCTCTACGCCTCCCCATTGGAAAGAGCACGGTCTTGGGTTGGTAAGACCACGCCTTGGCCCTGAATTCGCAAACGAAGCCCCTGCGAGAGTGCTGCTTGGTGCCTAAAGATTTAACACGATCCATACTATGGCACTCATTTGCTTTTACAAAAATGTATTTTGCTTCGGTCAGATTCCATTGAGAATTCCTTCTTTCTATAAAATAACTGATAGTGCGTATGAAAAAAGGCTTTGGTCGAAATAACCTGTATTCGTACTTGATGGTCGGTAGAAGCGTCTTATCTTCAGAAAAGCCTGACTTTTTAAAATAATATGGGTTGAAACCACACACATCTATCTTCGCTCAATCGTTCAAATTGTGGTAATAGTGAGAAAATTCAACATTTGTTTATAGACACGCTTTCAGCGGCTGCCATCCTAGTTGCTTTGTATATCCACCATCATGGCGGATGCTCATGACATTGGACATTTTGATCACGTGGTTGCAATTCATCTGTTGAGGTATTTCACTCACGTGACCAAGTCATGTGATGCTGCCATTTTGGACGACACGGCTCGAGTCAGTTTGAATGCGAGGAAGGCGACAAACGAAAAACATAAAAGAAAAAGGAGCGAGATGCAGAAAACACCTTCACTATCCAGCGACGTAGGGCATTTACAGGGCGAGCAGAGGGAGAGGCATTTGCAAAAATTGAGGTTAGCAGGCTTAGAGAATGACATTTACCTGCTTCCACCAGGATTGTTCACTGACAGCTAAGGTTTGTTCACATTTTCATTTACTTTCGGTCCTCAGGATAAACAAAATGTTATTAAATGTCATTGAAATAACTTCTTAGTCTGTTGAGACATGGCCCGTTATAAGTTTTTCCTTTACTGTATTTACTAGTTTACTGAGCGCACTCCGGGGCTGGCTGGCGCTAGCTAGCTAGCGCTCCGGGGCTGGCTGGCCGGCTAGCTAGCGCTCCGGGGCTGGCTGGCCGGCTAGCTAGCGCTCCGGGGCTGGCTGGCCGGCTAGCTAGCGCTCCGGGGCTGGCTGGCCGGCTAGCTAGCGCTCCGGGGCTGGCTGGCCGGCTAGCTAGCGCTCCGGGGCTGGCTGGCCGGCTAGCTAGCGCTCCGGGGCTCGCTGGCCGGCTAGCTAGCGCTCCGGGGCTGGCTGGCCGGCTAGCTAGCGCTCCGGGGCTGGCTGGCCGGCTAGCTAGTAAATCCAGTAAAGGAAAAACTTGAGACTGAAAGATTTTAACAGTCATCCAAATGACTGAACGTAAACATTGCTACAGTAACATACTAGCTACTGTTGTTGACATTAGCTAGCTTGCCGTCCAAAATGGCGGACACCGGGGCGTCACATGACCCTGTGACGTCAGGTGAAATACCTCAATAGACAGCTACTGGTGGTTCTTCTGTAATTGTGTTGGTGGTAGTTGATATTCAAGTTGAGTGTATTACCGCCACCTGCTGTTTAGGTGGAGAACTACTAGTTTGAGAGTGCGCTGTTGAATTGCGTCCATATAGGAACAACTGCATATAGACATAGTTCCACAAAAAAGTTGCCGACAAAGCGGTGTTGGGGGTGACCGGAGGGGTGGCCAGAGATTAATTTAGGGTGGCCTTGGCCACCCCTTGGCTCCACCCCGAGTCAGATATAGGCATGATTTAGATATACGAGCAGTCAGTTATAGGCATGGTCAGATAGAGGAGTGATTAGATGTAGGAGTGGTCAGATATATGAGCGATCAGATGGAAGCGTGATCATACATAGGAGTGGTCAGACATACAAGGGTCATTCTCCTCAGAACGTGCAATCTCTTTTACTGAAGCTTCAGTTCAGTTAGTAGAAATATTTTGCCCTAGTGTACATGTCTCATTATTCACAGGACATGTGAACATCTAAACATGTCATTAGCAGTGCTCAATAATTTATGTATGTCTTCCCACAGATGTTTCAAAAGTGACCGTAGGTGACTTTGGGTCATTCCGGTTACTGGACATGAGCAGGATACAACATAGCAAAAAGCACACCAATATTCTAAAACAGATATCATAAATAAATTTGTTTTTGGTTCCCTTCAACAGATTTAAAGACAAAACTCAAGTGATTTTAACACTATACTGCAAATTGCTGAGTTAACTACGCTCCAATACCAGTTTTGCACAAAAATGAAAGTGAAGTATTAGCCTAGGGCATAATTTTGGGTAGGGACGCTAGGGACGTGTCCCTACCAATATTCAGCCGCTACTGTGTAATCACTATCAATAAAACCGATGTCCTAACCTGAGCAATGATTATATGGCACACAAAGGGTTAAATGTATGACACTGCTAATAATCCCCACTCTAACATAGATATCATTCTCTGATTAGCTACCTGTTTCTCGCTAACTTGCATGGTTGGCTATCCCAGCTGTCACTCCATCTGCTGTAAAAGCAGCACACTTCCCACAGCAGCCGTGACTACCCGCCCATCAACCCCCCGTATCTCACACGTACACACCTGACCTACCCCACGCACCCCATGACGGCCCCCCTCCCAAGAAACGAGACATTCGTTCATTCTTCTTCAAAGTCAAGAATGTAAGTGCATAAATGAAATTTACATTTCATTTATGTGTACTTACATGTTGTAGTTATGTGTTTCAATGTTCTTGATGTTCAATGTATGTTAATTGCACTTTTGCAGCCCTTAGCATCCTGCATGAGTAAAGCTAACTCTGAAGTTGCCTCCTTGACTTTCATTACATGACATTTACATTTAGCTGATGCTTTTATCCAAAGCAACTTACTGTTACTATCTTGGTACAGGGTATTGGTTACAGTCCCTGGAGCAATGTTGGGTTAGGTGCCTTGCTCAAGGGCACTTCAGCCATGGATGGAGATGTAGGGAGAGGTAAGAGTGGGATTTGAACCTGCAACCCAAAGACCAACTCCCTAACCATTAGGCCACAGCTGCCCTCGTTAACCTAGAAGATCTGCATGACATGAAATTATGATTGCCAATGGGAAAAAAAAAAAAACATCTTTCGGAAGCTCTGCCTTGGATCACTTTTGTGTCCCCACCAATGTCAAAATCAAAGTTACTCCCTTGGTATTAGCCCTGTATGGTTGGACTATGGCCAATCTGAAAAAAAAAACATTACAGGATAAAAGGCCTTAGCCTGATGGCTGATTCTGTTCAGGTGATGATAGTTGACAATTACGACAGACTCGGTGAGAGGGTTAAAACCAAGCGGTAACAGGGATGACAACTTGGTAACAGGGATGACAACTTGGTAACAGGAATGACATAATTACATTATTTATCAGTGCTTCTCAGTGAATGACAGACAAGTCATAATTTGGGATAATACTTACAAATCTAAAATAACATTTTTATTACTAGCCAGACCACATGGATCATGACAGGCAGACCTAGGCCCAACTTGGCTTTAAAAAAAACACATGAAAATTTTATTTTATTTTATTTTTGGCCTTTACCTCTCTAGCATGTCTGGTGGCAAGTCCAAGAAACATTAACTCATAAAAAGTATGGCCTTACAGATGATACAATCGATAAACACCCATTTATGTCATTCCTGTTACCTTAGTATCATTCCTGTTACCCAGAGCAGGGTAACAGGAATGACAGGAACAGGAATGACAATTTTGCACATATCCCCGCTACACTGCACTACAAGACATGCATGCATCCTTGGTCACTTGCTTCCTCGAGCCAGCACTTCCATAATGTACTTTATTTATTTACCACCACATTTTCTATTGTCTCTGTGAAGTTCTGGGCATAACAGTAATGACTGCTAATCGATATAACCATCAAAAAAAAAAAAAACCACGAAAACTTACCTTTCTCCAGCTTTATCCTTCAAATGCTCCCTCCATTGAACTTTCAAGGTCAACTATGAATGTGGACCTCCTATTGGCGAGTTATAGAACCAACCTAACCATAGAGTTTAGTGAGCTGGTAACAGGAATGACACTGGAATTGAGGGACAGGGCAAAATTTACCCCCCAAAGTAAGAAATTCGTTCTAATTAACACTTAACTGACTACATATTATCTGAAATGAAGTATATTAGATAAATGATAGTGTTTGGATTAACTTTATGCGCTTTTCAATTTAAAAATCCTAAGATTTTTGACAGGAGCCAAGACTGGGACAGCTAAAATAGGCTGGTGAGACTACTCTGATGAGGGGATTTAAAAAAATTTTCAATCTGGGTCCGAGAACTAACACTTATCAAGGGAGAATTTCATAATTGTCTTTATTTTCACACACATTTATTAGGAAATCTCTTCATTTAATGAAAAAAAAAACCAGCTGGGACACAAACTGCACGTTCTGAGGAGAATGACCCACAAGCGGTCAGATATAGGCATAATTAGATAAACGAGCAATCCTAGGCATGGTCAGATATAGACGCGATCGGATAGAGTGATCAGATATAAAGCTTGCAGGATAAAGACCGGCGGCACGGTGGTGTAGTGGTTAGCGCTGTCGCCTCACAGCAAGAAGGTCCGGGTTCGAGCCCCGTGGCCGGCGAGGGCCTTTCTGTGCGGGGTTTGCATGTTCTCCCCGTGTCCGCGTGGGTTTCCTCCGGGTGCTCCGGTTTCCCCCACAGTCCAAAGACATGCAGGTTAGGTTAACTGGTGACTCTAAATTGACCGTAGGTGTGAATGTGAGTGTGAATGGTTGTCTGTGTCTATGTGTCAGCCCTGTGATGACCTGGCGACTTGTCCAGGGTGTACCCCGCCTTTCGCCCGTAGTCAGCTGGGATAGGCTCCAGCTTGCCTGCGACCCTGTAGAACAGGATAAAGCGGCTACAGATAATGAGATGAGATGAGGATAAAGACCATGTAACATGAACATGTGGTGCTGCACAATGCATTTACAGCTATCATTCATTCATCCTTAGTAACTGTGTGGTCAGGGTCACAGGGTCCCCCCCAGTGGGAAATGAGCAAAAAAGAAACGATGAAGAAATGAATGAACTAACAGAAAATATGGACGAAGAAAGAAAGAGAGCAAATAAATGAACAAAAAATGAGTGTAAGAACTACTGAAAGAAAGAAGGAGCAGAGAACAAATGAATGAAAAGACGAACAATAAGGAAGACTGAAAGAACTAACGAAAGAAAGAAAGAAAGAGAACATAAGCATGAAATGAACAAGTGAATGTACAAACCCACCCTTCCATTTTAGGCCACGCCCACTTCAGGTTTAAGTGTAAACATGTGGCGCAGTAAACAGAGAATCATTTATATAGCGTTCCTAATATTAAAGGTCCAGTAAGGTGAACTCTTTAATGGTACCACTCCAACCGCAAGGAAAGGTACTGTTTATTCGTTAGTACCCTTATTCCTGAGAACACGGTGTTGTTTTGAGCATCTGCCTGAAGAATACAGTACGTCCATACTACGCTGGGAATACTTTCTCATCCCGCAGCTGAGAGATGGAGGGAGGAGCAGTAAAGTGGCTCCTTCAAAGAAAGGAGTGATTGTGTAGTTCCAAGCCATGGAAGGAGTGTGTTAAAGGAGTGTATTCTTCAGCTGAAAGAATGGTAGGCCCCTTGTGCTGGCCGAGCCTTCCTCATCACCGGCGCTGTGTATCTGGGTCAGGGTCACACCGCCCCCGTGTATGTGTGTGTGTGTTAAAGCCTTTTGTTAGCTCTTCTTCAGCTCGAGAAGTTGTTCGTTTTGCACCATCTGTGTGAATGTTTACTCAATGGATATTTACTGAATTAAGCGTGTGTGTGTGTGTGTGTGTGTGTGTGTGTGTGTGTGTGTGCACGCGTCCATGCATGCGTTAGGAATGAAGAAAAATAGTTGATTCTCTTTTGAACGCTTAGGCGCCGATGCGTGTCATAATCAGGCTTCATGCAAGCTAATGCATAAACATTCCTTTAATTGAAAAAGATCAACATATTCCAGATGAGAAATATCAGACTCCTTAATGGAATACATTACAGTTTTTTAATTACTTTCAAGATTTAGTGCTCAAATAAAAACAGACGGAGCAAACGTTAGTCATAGGTACGCTTTATGTCTGTATCGTAAAGCTGTATCACACTCTTTATTATCAGTAGGAATGTTTTCTTGTTGCTGGTATTTGTTTCCTAGATAGTTTTTCTGTTCACTATATCTGCTCACTACAGATCAGCCATAACGTTATGAGCACTGACCGGTGACGTGAATAACATTTGATTATTCTATCCACATTCACTGGATATCAGCAATCGCGCACTCTGATTGGCTACTCTACTACTAGGATATCAGCTCATATACCGTGAGTAGAGAAAAACAAAATGGTGGAGCGTGTTGCTGAACTAACCGAGGATGAAATAAAAACTCGACTTAAAAAGAAACCCCCCCCCAAAAAAGCAACAAAATATGGAATAAAAGTAAATCTTTCAAGAAGAATTATCACATTTTTCACAAATTGCTCCTGCCATTTCGCCACCGTTTTGTTTGCATTTTCATCTTTAAGCATTAAAACGTGTTGAATTTTTTTTTTTTTTAGACTAGTTCAAAAGCTCAACGAAAAGAAGTTTGAAAATTACAGACCTGAACTGTCCAAGGAGGCGGCACGGTGGTGTAGTGGTTAGCGCTGTCGCCTCACAGCAAGAAGGTCCGGGTTCGAGCCCCGGGGCCGGCGAGGGCCTTTCTGTGCGGAGTTTGCATGTTCTCCCCGTGTCCGCGTGGGTTTCCTCCGGGTGCTCCGGTTTCCCCCACAGTCCAAAGACATGCAGGTTAGGTTAACTGGTGACACTAAATTGAGCGTAGGTGTGAATGTGAGTGTGAATGGTTGTCTGTGTCTATGTGTCAGCCCTGTGATGACCTGGCGACTTGTCCAGGGTGTACCCCGCCTTTCGCCCGTAGTCAGCTGGGATAGGCTCCAGCTTGCCTGCGACCCTGTAGAACAGGATAAAGCGGCTCGAGGTAATGAGATGAGATGAGATGAGAACTGTCCAAGGAAGAATTAAATAAATGTCTAAAAGCTATTCTATACCTCGACAGCGAGACGGCACTTTCTACAAAAAAACAAAAGTCAATTTGTGCAGCCACTGATAGGTTTTTAAGAAGAATGCCTAAGCAGAAATGATTTTATTGGATGTTTTGTGTAAAGTTTTTTATTTATCGAATTTGCGAAAAAATAAAAATGCTCCGTTTTTCTCAAAATCCAGTGAATGTGGATAGAATAAAACAGTTATTCCACTCAGTCTCCTCATACATGGATTTTAGCGCTATCAGCTCATGTACGACTCAATTTTATGGAATAACTGTGAAATATCTCGTTACAGTGGTGCCTGTCAAGGGGTGGGATATATATCAGGCAGGAAGGAACAGTCAGTTCTTGAAGTTGATGTGTTGGAAGCAGGAAAAATGGGGAAGTGTAAGGATCTGAGTGACTTTGACGCAGGGGCGTAGGCAGAAATTTGTAATACTGTGGACTTCTATGAAATAGAGTGGACTCCATTGTAAGTGGGGGGTCTGGGGGTCCTCCCCCAGAAAAAATTGTATTTCTTAGATGCAATTTCCTGCATTCTAACCAATTTTCGCCGAAAACGACCTGGCCTTTCCGTTTATCACGGTTCGTGGGAATTCTTTCAGATCGGGCTGGGTAGCCGGTTCCAGGAGAGCGGACAGGTCTGCAGGGGGGCTGCTGGGCTGAGAGGCAGAAGGAGGGCTAGTCATGGGCAGAGTGGAGCGGGTTGCATCTGGTGTGGTGGCGGAGGTCGAACTTGATACCGGGACGGCATTATCATCATTGTCCACATCTGTTTCTTCTGATTTCGATCTTTTTGGCTTATTAAAGAAAGAGGACAGCGATGTCTGTTTAGACATTTTCTGTTTAAGTTAGCGCAGCTAAACTAGCATTCTAGGTCAGCGATGACTTCCGTTTTTTGGCATAGCAACGGATGTTTGCTTCTTGCCGCTTATCAAAAACGCGGGCATTAGCCAATCAAAATGATTATAGAGAAAAAAAACACTGACAAAAATATAATTTCTGTAAATAGTTGTAACATTATACTTAATTCAAAGTGTTTTGTTTCGTGTTACATTATTGTTATCCTGCTGTTCATTGAATTTCACGTTAAAAACACCTCCTCTATGGTGGGCGAGCCAGCTGTCAATCAAGTTGGACACCTCCGATAGGGTGGGCCAGCCGTCAATCATAGTGGCACCGGCCCACTGTTGCCCTTATGTGCCTACACCACTGCTTTGACGAGAGCCAAATTGTGCTGGCTGGATGACTGGGTCTGAGCATCTCCAAAATGGCCCATCTTGTGGGGTGTTCCCGTTATGCAGTGGTTAGTACCTACCAAAAGTGGTCCAAGGATCCAAAGGACAACCGGTGAACTGGCGACAGGGTCATGGGTGTCGAAGGCTCATTGATTTGCATGGGGCATGAAGGCTAGCCCATATGGTCCAATCCCACAGAAGAGCTACTGTAGAACAAATTGCTGAAAAATTTCCACTTTTCTGTTTTAGCCAGCATTAACTTAAGGATCAAAGTCACTCAGATCCTTACACTTGCCCATTTTTCCTGCTTCCAACACATCAACTTCAAGAACTGACTGTTCTCTTACTGCCTAATATATCCCACCCCTTGACAGGCACCACTGTAATGAGATAATCAATTCTATTCACTTCTTCACTCGTCAGTGTTTTTTTTTTTTAAAGATTTTTTTTGGGCTTTTTTCACCTTTATTGGATAGGACAGTGTAGAGACAGGAAATGAGTGGGAGAGAGAGACAGGGAGGGATCGGGAAATGACCTCGGGCCGAAATCGAACCCGGGTCCCTGGATTTATGGTATGGCGCCTTATCCACCTGAGCCACGATGCCCCTTCGTCAGTGGTTTTTATGTTCTAACGGATCAGTGTATAACCTAACAGATTATTCATATTTAGGCAAGATTCTTTTTGTTTGTTTGTTTGTTTGTTTGTTGTATTTGATAGTGGTATGGTGGGATTTAGCTGTTGCTTCATCTCTCTGAAGAGTGTGATGCAGCGGCGCTTTAATCCTTGTAGATCGCTGTTTTGCCATGTGGCATTCTGGGACTTTGACTTATTGAGTCACTACTGCATTGTTGGACTTCTAACGAATCGAATGTTAATAAGAACAGCTGCAAAATAGTGAGTGAGAAACGATGCTCTTGCGCTTTTATTTTTTTCCATTCATCGTGAGTGAGCCAGCAATAACAATGACCCCCTGTCTCATCTCATCAGCGAATGACCCAACTTGCGCTAACTTCTTATGAACGAAAATACACACCAACTAACAAATTAGCACCAGAATAGATAAACCCGTCATGAATATATCTTCAGTATAAAGATATTTAATGTGTCTCAGGGTGGAGATTTTCTTTACAAGCTACAAGACGTAAGATCTCATCTCATCTCATTATCTCTAGCCGCTTTATCCTTCTACAGGGTCGCAGGCAAGCTGGAGCCTATCCCAGCTGACTACGGGCGAAAGGCGGGGTACACCCTGGACAAGTCGCCAGGTCATCACAGGGCTGACACATAGACACAGACAACCATTCACACTCACATTCACACCTACGGTCAATTTAGAGTCACCAGTTAACCTAACCTGCATGTCTTTGGACTGTGGGGGAAACCGGAGTACCCGGAGGAAACCCACGCGGACACGGGGAGAACATGCAAACTCCACACAGAAAGGCCCTCGCCGGCCCCGGGGCTCAAACCCAGGACCTTCTTGCTGTGAGGCGACAGCGCTAACCACTACACCACCGTGCCGCCCAAGACGTAAGATTTGGGGAGATTTTATAAGGTTTTGTTCTTGCTTTTTTTTTTTTTTTAAGCTATTGCAAGCATCTTGCCAAAGAACATTTTGTAAAGAGAGCAGACTGCACCCTAATCTGCACAATGCACAGTAAATTGTATGCCTAAATGATGACGCTCATGGCATTGTTTGTGAGGTACCCGGAGTATTCCTGACTCATGATTGCTCAGGATTACAGAGGGACGTTCTGAGAATGAAATAATGTTACGGAGTACCAGATGAAAGTGCAATATGTCTCGAAGACAGCGCTGGCGTCTTTTAGCTCCAGTCAGCTGATTATCTCTCGCTGTGACTGTCTGACTGTTGATACCGCCATGCCACTCCGCTCAGTCTGTATTACCATAAACAGCACACATCCTACAGATTGAACTAGACCTTACGTTAGACAACTAGTCATAATGTAAAAGCTCTGGTTAAAAGGGAAAGGGTCGCTTCATACTTTCCTGGACACTGTGCCTTTATCCTGCAGCTATCCTGCTCGCTAGCTAGCCAAAAAATATAGTGTAGAAACCAAAACTGTCACACCTGATCTTTCCAAAATGTTGTGTCCTCCTTTACCTGGTCTGTGATCTCTATATTTTGTTCTTTGGCCTGTCGAAAACATTTGGTAAGCTACGAACCATATAGTGTTAGCATGCTAGCGAAAACCCCAATTAAGGAATGAAAAGATTAAGCTGAGGGCTCAAAGAACTCATTATCATTCAATATAATTATCTCTGGTCACAAGGTGTGCAGGGGGATATAGGAATGGAGTTTGTCCTTCTGTCCATCCATCTGTCCCAATCTGGACAAGCTTTCTCAGAAACTACATAAGCTACGTTAATGAAATGTTGCGTGCTCATATTACTATTCGTGATCTAAGTTCTCATCTCATTATCTGTAGCCGCTTTATCCTGTTCTACAGGGTCGCAGGCAAGCTGGAGCCTATCCCAGCTGACTACGGGCGAAAGGCGGGGTACACCCTGGACAAGTCGCCAGGTCATCACAGGGCTGACACATAGACACAGACAACCATTCACACTCACATTCACACCTACGGTCAATTTAGAGTCACCAGTTAACCTAACCTGCATGTCTTTGGACTGTGGGGGAAACCGGAGCACCCGGAGGAAACCCACGCGGACACGGGGAGAACATGCAAACTCCGCACAGAAAGGCCCTCACCGGCCCCGGGGCTCAAACCCTGACCTTCTTGCTGTGAGGCGACAGCGCTAACCACTACACCACCGTGCCACCCGTGATCTAAGTTGAGTTTGAAAATCTCATTCTCATTATCTGTAGCCGCTTTATCCTGTTCTACAGGGTCGCAGGCAAGCTGGAGCCTATCTCAGCTGATTACGGGTGAAAGGCGGGGTACACCCTGGACAAGTCGCCAGGTCATCACAGGGCTGACACATAGACACAGACAACCATTCACACTCACATTCACACCTACGGTCAATTTAGAGTCACCAGTTAACCTAACCTGCATGTCTTTGGACTGTGGGGGAAACCGGAGCACCCGGAGGAAACCCACGTAGACACGGGGAGAACATGCAAACTCCTCACAGAAAGGCCCTCGCCAGCCACGGGGCTCGAACCCGGACCTTCTTGCTATGAGGCGACAGCGCTAACCACTACACCACTGTGCCGCCCAGTTTGAAAATCTTTCATGATTAATTATTATTTTCAGAGTTATGGCCCTTGAGTTTCGTTATTGGACTTTGTACAAAGGGACTCGGTCTAGACAAGTTTTCTCAGAAACTACATAAGCTACATCAATGAAACTTTGCGTGCTCATACTAGTGAAAAAGCTGGGTAGCGTTTTATGAAGGTGTCATAGCACTTACAACATCGTAAGTCAATATTAAAGCAATGGCCTTATAAGATCGTAAGTGTTAAGAGGTCTGCATAAAACGCTCGTTGCGGGGGATAGTGATGACCAGGTCTTCTTGTTGAGTTTTTGAAATGCAAAAATACTATAAAGCTTACCAAGACATCCTGTTATCATAAGTAACAACAAGCTAACGATACAAATTTTGCAACAGATTGAATTAGCTATCAGCTTTCTTTCGTTTACTGCTAACTGAAAATAATAACGAAAATAACTTTTGCAAATGGCAAACGCTCATCCGGCTGTAGGCCAGGCCGGCTGAGCTTATGCGATCACGCATCGTTTGTCGTTGTCCGTTCACAATTTACAAAAATCACTACTCCTCCTACAGGATTGATGGATTTCAATCAAACTCACAAACAATGTTCCCCAGGTGGGTGTGTATAGAAATTGTCAAAACGGTGGCGCCACGTGTCATACTTAGGATTTTATGAGCGTCTGAAAATTTTGGGTGACTAGTGACATTAAATGCTACTCTTCATAAACTGCTGGGATGTTTTCACTGAAACTCACAACCCAGAAGACTCATCTCATCTCACCATCTCTAGCCGCTTTATCCTTCTACAGGGTCGCAGGCAAGCTGGAGCCTATCCCAGCTGACTACGGGCGAAAGGCGGGGTACACCCTGGACAAGTCGCCAGGTCATCACAGGGCTGACACATAGACACAGACAACCATTCACACTCACATTCACACCTACGGTCAATTTAGAGTCACCAGTTAACCTAACCTGCATGTCTTTGGACTGTGGGGGAAACCGGAGCACCCGGAGGAAACCCACGCGGACACGGGGAGAACATGCAAACTCCACACAGAAAGGCCCTCGCCGGCCCCGGGGCTTGAACCCAGGACCTTCTTGCTGTGAGGCGACAGCGCTAACCACTACACCACCGTGCCGCCACCCAGAAGACTCTAAAGACATATTCCAACTAGAATTATTCACTAGGTGGCGCCACCTGCCATGGATGCGGCTACAGAGGGTCACGTGCAATTTCACGAAAATTGCTACTCCTCCTACAGGAGTGATCAGATTTTGATCAAACTCGTATGGAATGTTTCTCCATTTGAGATGTATAAAAACTGTCAAAACGGTGGCGCCACCTGTCCTATTTAACATTTTATAAGCGTCTGAAAATTTTGGGTGACTCGTCACATTAAACGCTACTCTTCGTAAACTGCTGGGATGTTTTCACTGAAACTCACAACCCAGAAGACTCTAAAGACACATACCAACAAGAGTTGTTCACCAGGTGGTGCCACCTGCCATGGATGAGGCTACAGAGGGGTTATATGCAATTTCACGAAAATTGCTGCTACTCTTACGGGATTGATCAGATTTCAAACTCGCACACAACAACAGTGGCTGGTATGAGCTCCAGCCTCATTGAAGATATTTTCTTTGCTTTAGTCAGATTTTCACATATTCCTTTTTTTTTTTTTTTTAAATACATGTTTTCATGAGCATGAAGCCAAATTTACACCCAAAGAATCTTGGCCTGTGTGCGTCAGTGTGGGACGTACTGGAGCATTTCTTTCTATGCTTTCTTGCAGTGATTTATTTAATATATCTATAAATATTTGAACATCATTATGAAATATTTCATTAAACAACTTTTATACGCATTGAAATACATAATAAATAACAGTTTGTAAAAATCTCCGTCCCCGAGGTTGAGAAACGATGTGTTCCAGGATCGTTCGACTTCAGAGTGTATCATTTTCATGATTCATGACTACACTCGAATAAATAATAAAGAAACTAAGCTGTAGAGGGCCAAAAACCAGGAGACATTGAGGATATATTTATCATCTCATCCTGCGACAAGTGCTTAGAGATCCACCAGGCTCGTGTGAAATATCTTTTTTTTTTAATCATTATTTATGCCTCACGGACTCTTTTTTTTTTTTTTTGGTCCCCTGTGCTCTCGTGCACTTTAGCAGAACATCGTGGGCTGTGGTCATCCCCACAGATGAGACATTTGTGCTCATCGATGTCTAATGGGGTTTGTTCGAGCACCGCTCACTGAAAGAATAACAGTGCAGTTGAAAGCTGAGAATAACTTCATCGTCAGAGAGTGACAAGTAAATGCACCCTCTCACTCTCATCATCTAATCTCTAGCCGCTTTATCCTGTTCTACAGGGTCGCAGGTAAGCTGGAGCCTATCCCAGCTGACTACGGGCGAAAGGCAGGGTACACCCTGGACAAGTCGCCAGGTCATCACAGGGCTGACACATAGACACAGACAACCATACACACTCACACCTACGCTCAATTTAGAGTCACCAGTTAACCTAACCTGCATGTCTTTGGACTGTGGGGGAAAACGGAGCACCCGGAGGAAACCCACGCGGATACGGGGAGAACATGCAAACTCCGCACAGAAAGGCCCTCGCAGGCCACGGGGCCCGAACCTGGACCTTCTTGCTGTGAGGCGACAGCGCTAACCACTACACCACCGTGCCGCCCCGGTATTTTAATCATTTGATATTTATTTATTAATAAGTAGAAAAGCTTTACAGGTGTCTCATGTTCTGCACAAATCTACATGTGAAAAGGCTAAAAGTAAAAATAGAAAAAGTAAAATGTTTATACTCGTACTGGGGGGGGAATTAAATTATAATTTAAAAAAAATAACAGAGTCCATTAAGATTAAACAAAGTGAATCGAAGTAAACACAACCTACAGCTGACAGTTTAAACAAAACATACTGTACTGTGTGTAGAGTGTCTTGCAAAAGTATTCATCCCCCTTGGTGTTTGTCCTGTTTTGTCGCATTACAAGCTGGAATTAAAATGGATTTTTGGAGGGTTAGCACCATTTGATTTACACAACATGCCTACCACTTTAAAGGTGCAAATTGTTTTTTATTCAATTGTAGACACGAACAATAATTAAGATGGAAAAAAAAATCTGGCGTGTGCATAGATATTCACCCCCTAAAGTCAATACTTTGTAGAGTCACCTTTTGCTGCAGTTGCAGCTGCAAGTCTCTTGGGGTACGTCTCTGTTAGCTTAGCACATCGAGCCACTGGGATTTTTGCCCATTCCTCAAGGCAAAACTGCTCCAACTCCTTCAAGTTAGATGGGTTGCGTTGGTGTACAGCAATCTTCACGTTATGCCACAGATTCTCAATTGGATTGAGGTCTGGGCTTTGATTAGGCCATTCCAAGACATTTAAATGTTTCCCTTTAAACCACTCCAGTGTAGCTTTAGCAGTATGTTTAGGGTCATTGCCCTGCTGGAACATGAACCTTCATCCCAGTCTCAAACCTCTGGCTGACTCAACTAGGTTTTCCTCCAGAATTGCCCTGTATTTAGTGCCATCCATCTTTCCTTCAGTCCTGACCAGCTTTCCTGTCCCTGCAGATGAAAAACATCCCCACAGCATGATGCTGCCACCACCATGCTTCACTGTAGGAATGGTGTTCTCAGGGTGTTGGGTTTGCGCCACACATGGCATTTCCCATGATGGCCAAAGCGTTCAATTTTAGTCTCATTTGACCAGAGAATCTTCTTCCATGTGTTTGGGGAGTCTGCCACATGCTGTTGGGCAAACTCCAAACATGTTTTCTTAAGCAAGGACTTCTTCATTTTTTCTGGCTACTCTCCCATAAAACCCAGCTCTGTGGAGTTTATGGCTTAAAGTGTTCCTTTGGACAGATACTCCCATCTCCGCTGTGGATCTTTGCAGCTCCTTCAGTGTTATCTTTGGTGTCTTTGTTTTATCTCTGATTAATGCCCTCTTAATGCCCTCCTTGCCTGGTCTGTGAGTTTTGGTGGGCGGCCTTCTCTTGTCAGGTTTGTAGTGGTGCCATATTCCTTCCATTTTGCTATAATGGATTTAATGGAGCTCCCTGGGATATTCAAAGTTTGGGATATTTTTTATAACCCAACCCTGATCTATACTTCTCCACAACTGTCTCTGACCTGTTTGGAGGCTGCTTGGTTTTCATGTTGCTTGCTTAGTAGTGTTGCGTCAGGGTCCTTCCAGAACAGGTTGATTTATACAGACATCATGTGACAGATCATGTCTGTCTCAAAGCATACAATAATATGCTTTGAGTGGACACAGTTGGATCTTAATCAAGTAATTATGTGACTTATGAAGTGAATTGGTTGGAGCAGCTCTTACCGTATTTAGGGGTTTCATATGAAAGGGGGTGAATACTTATGCACACTCCAGATTTCTGTTTTTTTTTCATCTTAATTATTGTTTGTGTCACAATAAAAAACAATGTGCACCTTTTAAATGTATGTGTGAATAAAAATACTCACATTTAATTAATTCCTATTACAACTAATCAAAGTCATAAAAACTAGATTTCGTCTTAAACTAGAAGGGCACTCGGTAACGTGCATATTTCCGCCAAGTCACACATTTGGATTGGAATCAAAATTGAATCAATTGTTCCTTGACCCATGGTCCACCTTTCCTCCAAATTTCATCCAATTCCGTTTGCTACTTTTTGAGTTATGTTGATAAATTCATGCCACACAATCCACCTGTGTGGAGTAATAGATACATTCGACTTCGTAAGAAAATCTGTGTATTTTGACAAATGGAGATCCAAAGGGGTTTGGGCCGTAGCCCATTTCATGGATGAGAGTGGAAATATATTCCAGCATATGGAGTTCTCAAATAAATTTCCACTTAGCTGCACTGCTAAGAGTTACAATAATATGCTTTGAGCCATACCAGTCCCTTGAAAGCAGTGGTGAAAGAAGATATTTTGTATTCGAAGAGATCACCTGAGATGAGGCAGCTCCATGTAGCAGGAATCAACATTTTTGATGATATTTGTACAAATAGAACTAGAGCGGTGGCTACAATTATCAGCAGTCCATAATTATCGACACCTTTTCAGATTTACCAGTAAAAAAAAAACAATTTTACAGGGGCGTCGTGGCTCAGGTGGATAAGGCGCCATACCATAAATCCAGGGACCCGGGTTTGATTCCGACCTGAGGTCATTTCCTGATTCCTCCCGTGTCTCTCTCCTGCTCATTTCCTGTCTCTACACTGTCCTATCCAATAAAAGGTGAAAAAAAAAACAATTTTACAAAGGTGTTTCAGTTCCAACAGTTATTATTGGTTAATTAATCACCAAGGGGAAGACCCCCCTCCCCCCTTGATCTTGTCGTCTGATGACGCAGCTCGTTACCGGAGATGGAATTTTTTTTAGCACGATCAGTAATTTTTCGGAAAACCCAGACGTCATCGTCGCAGGTAAGCATGGTGGAAAGATTATGGACATGTTTTTACTGATCAAATTCACCGATATTTCATGATCTCCTTGTTGACCTACTTTGTTTCTTACTCTTTCATTTGACAGTCGCCATTTTGTATCTAAATGCGCATTTGAGAATCACGTGAGGTGTCGATAATAGTGATCACTTTCACCGGTGTCCACCATTATTGACACCCTGTGGAATTAAGTGACATTTACAACTGTTATGGATCGATCTTTGTGTAGCATTGTTGAAGTAGATGAGGTACAGTGCTGAGCGTAAATGAGTGCACCCCCTTTGAAAAGTAACATTTTAAACAATATCTCAATGAACATAAACAATCTCCAAAATGTTGAAAAGACAAAGTTTAATATAACATCTGTTTAACTTATAACGGGAAAGTAAGGTTAATAATATAACTTAGATTACACATTTTTCAGTTTTATTCAAATTAGGGTGGTGCAAAAATGAGTACACCCCACAACAAAAACTACTACATCTAGTACTTTGTATGGCCTCCATGATTTTTAATGACAGCACCAAGTCTTCTAGGCATGGAATGAACGAGTTGGCGACATTTTTCAACATCAATCTTTTTCCATTCTTCAACAACGACCTCTTTTAGTGACTGGATGCTGGATGGAGAGCGATGCTCAACTTGTCTCTTCAGAATTCCCCATAGGTGTTCGATTGGGTTCAGATCAGGAGACATACTTGGCCACTGAATCACTTTCACCCTGTTCTTCTTCAGAAATCCAACAGTGGCCTTAGATGTGTGTTTAGTCATGTTGGAAAAGTGCACGACGACCAAGGGAACGGAGTGATGGTAGCATCTTCTCTTTCAGTATAGAGCAATACATCTGTGAATTCATGATGCCATCAATGAAATGCAGCTCCCCGACACCAGCAGCACTCATGCAGTCCCACATAAGGACACTGCCACCACCATGTTTCACTGTAGGCACCAGGCATTTTTCTTTGTATTCCTCACCTTTGCGATGCCATACAGTTTTGAAGCCATCAGTTCCAAAAACATTTATCTTGGTCTCATCACTCCAGAGTATAGAGTCCCAATCGTCTTCATCTTTGTCAGCATGGGCCCTCGCAACCTCTCGGCAGGCTTTTTTGTGCCTGGGTTTTAGGAGAGGTTTCTTTTGTGGACGGCATCCATGCATGCCATTCCTCTGCAGTGTACGCCGTATTGTGTCACGGGAAATAGTCACCCCAGTTTGGCTTTCTACTTCTTTAGATAACTGCAGTGAACTCGCATGCCGATTTTCTTCAACGCTTCTCATCAGAAGACGCTCCTGTCGAGGCGTTAACTTCCGTGGACGACCTGGACGTCTCTGTGAGATGGTCGCAGTTCTATCTTTCTTAAATTTTTGTACCACTTTTGCTACAGTATTCTGACTGATAAGTAAAGCTTTGCTGATCTTCTTGTAGCCTTCACCTTTGTGGTGTAAAGAAATTATTTTCTTTGGGGAATTCTGAAGAGACAAGTTGAGCATCACTCTCCATCCAGCATCCAGTCACTAAAAGAGGTCGTTGCTGAAGAATGGAAAAAGATTGATGTTGCAAAATGTCGCCAACTTGTTCATTCCATGCCTAGAAGACTTGGTGCCGTCATTAAAAATCATGGAGGCCATACAAAGTACTAGATGTAGTAGTTTTTGTTGTGGGGTGTACTCATTTTTGCACCACCCTAATTTGAATAAAACTGAAAAATGTGTAATCTAAGTTTATATTATTAACCTTACTTTCACGTTATAAGTTAAACAGATGTTCTATTAAACTTTGTTTTTTCAACATTTTGGAAATTGTTTGTGTTCATTGAGATATTGTTTAAAATGTTACTTTTCAAAGGGGGTGCACTCATTTACGCTCAGCACTGTACTTAAAAAAATAAATAAAAGTGCTGTGATTTATAATCTTTTTTTTTTCTGATTCATAACAGAATGGAATGTTTATAGAGTATTTGGAATCCAATTGCAATAAATAGAATTAGACCAGAATTAAATTCTGAGCATATAAAAAATTACATGCTTGAAATATTCAGATTTTTCTATTCCATTCAGAAAACTTTTATTTTTTTTTAAGTTTGCTGTAAATATCTACCACATATTACAATATCAGCAGACATTTTTTTAATTTTGGTTTGAGGAATGACATGCGACCTTTGACCTGGATGTTCATGTGGTTACAATGTCGATTCCCTGTTGATATTTATTGGTAAACGACAAAACTAGAAATTAATACAAACAACAACGAATGATTAACAAAATGTGATCTACAAAAATACTTAAGTTGAACAATAAGATTTTCTGACGCAGGTTAAACATTATCAGTTCATTTGTTTACAGACATTAGAATTACTTCCTCATTTAATAATAATAATAATAATAATAATAATAATAATTTCAATTTATATAGCGCCTTTCACAAACCCAAGGACGCTTTACAAAAGAATTACCACCAAAAAAAAAAAAACTAGGAAGAATTGGCTTTGAAGGAAGTTGGCTTTGAAGGAAGAGAGAGTGGAACAGTCACGAAGCGATTGTGGTAACGAGTTCCAACGTTTAGGAGCAGCAACACTGAATGATCTGCCACCCATAGATGTCAGTTTAAAACGTGGAACAGTCAGAAATCCACAGACAGAAGATCTGAGGGAGCGGGAGGGACAGTACAAATGAATTAGCTCACAGAGATAGGAAGGAGCGAAACCATGAAGAGCTTTATAGGTTAAAAGCAGGATTTTGTATTTGATCCGGGAGATAACTGGCAACCAGTGCAGTTGCTGTAAAACAGGAGTGATGTGAGCAGTGCGCTTGGTGAGTGTGAGGATTCTTGCTGCTGAGTTTTGGATGGACTGCAGGCGATTGAGCAATGTGGCAGGGAGACCATAAAAGAGAGAATTGCAATAATCAAGACGAGAAAAAAATAAATGCATTGACCAACATATTGGCATCAGTTTCCAAAAGAAAAGGGCGGAGACGTGCAATATTGCGGAGGTGAAAGAAAGCATTCTTAGTAATTATTTAAGATGGGGTTCAAACGTAAGGGTGGAGTCAAAGATAACGCCAAGGTTTTTTATAACTTGGGAAGGATGAATAGACACACCATCAACATCAATAGTAAAACTGGAGAAATTCTGAACCTGTCTCTTTTGGTACCTACTAATAGAACCTCCGTTTTGCCAGCATTAAGTTTAAGGCAGTTCTTATGCAGCCATTGCTTAAGGTCAGTGGTGCAAGTCCTTAGCAGCTGAACAGAGGCTATGGAAGGGGTGATAGTGATGTAGATTTGAATATCATCAGCATAACAATGAAAGTTAAGGCCATAGTTACGAATAATCTGGCCTATAGGAGAAATATATAATATAAAAAGAAGGAGACCAAGGACGGAACCCTGAGGCACACCTTGAGCAACAGTAGCAGTGGATGATTTATGAACACCAATAGAAATAAACTGTTGCCTGTTTGCTAGATATGACTGAAACCAGGATAAAGCTAAGCCAGTAATACCAAAAGAAGATAGTCTAGAAATGAGTCTCTCATGATGTACGGTGTCAAAGGCAGCTGTGAGGTCCAAGAGAACAAGGACATTGAGATGACCAGCATCAGTTGAGAGCAGGAGGTCATTAACAACTCTTAAAGTGCCATTCCACCATTGGATGTATTTTTTTGGCATAAAATACAATATATTTTATGACAACATGACTAGACAGAGAAATCTTTTAGCTTCAAAATGATATATCAAAAATATTTTTTGACAATGACAAATATTAATTTTGCGACCAAAGTCACCTACCCTTTTAATTTCCACGCGGTAGTGAAACGTGATGTCATCGGCAGGTTCCCCTTATTGTGTACCACGTCACGTGTGACGTGGCACAGATTATCAGCAATGGCGGATAGAACACGATTGTCAGCTTCGGAAAAGAAGAGAAGGAAAATAGCAAGTGATGCCCAAAGGAGACGGTCGATGGTGAATATCGGCACAGCAATCGACAAGTGGAAATTGCGTTCTATCTGCCATTGCTGATAATCTGTGCCACGTCACACGTGACGTGGTACACAAGAAGGGGAACCTGCCGATGACATCACGTTTCACTACTGCGTGGAAATTAAAAGGGTAGGTGACTTTGGTCGCAAAATTAATATACTTGTCGTTGTCAAAAAATTATGTTTGATATATCATCTCATTATCTCATCTCATTATCTCTAGCCGCTTTATCCTTCTACAGGGTCGCAGGCAAGCTGGAGCCTATCCCAGCTGACTATGGGCGAAAGGCGGGGTACACCCTGGACAAGTCGCCAGGTCATCACAGGGCTGACACATAGACACACAACCATTCACACCTACGGTCAATTTAGAGTCACCAGTTAACCTAACCTGCATGTCTTTGGACTGTGGGGGAAACTGGAGCACCCGGAGGAAACCCACGCGGACACGGGGAGAACATGCAAACTCCACACAGAAAGGCCCTCGCTGGCCCCGGGGCTCGAACCCAGAACCTTCTTGCTGTGAGGCGACAGCGCTAACCACTACACCACCGTGCCGCCCTTGATATATCATTTTGAAGCTAAAAGATTTCTCTGTCTAGTCATGTTGTCATAAAATATATTGTATTTTATGCCAAAGAATACATCCAATGGTGGAATGGCACTTTAAGAGAGCAGATTCAGTGCTATGCATATTGTGAAAGCCTGACTGAAAGGGTTCATAGAGATCATTATGAGCAAGGAAAGTATGAAGTTGAGAGGCTACAACTCTCTCCATTACTTTAGCTAAGAAAGGGAGATTTGAAATGGGTCTATAATTGGACAGTGAAAGAGAATCTAGACCAGGTTTCTTTAGTATTGGTGTAACTCAGGGGTGTAGTGGGCGTGGTATGTGGGGGTACACCGTCCACCCACTTCTCCCGAGGTGAGATTCAAAAAAAAAAAAAAAACTGTCATTCAATGGCCTGAGTTTATACGCTCTACAGTAAGTGACACGTGCCTTTGTGCTCATCATCAATGCCCCCCCCAATCGAACGTTACGTAAAACGTAGTGACGCAAAGTAGAATGCATTCTAAACGCAGCCGAGATATTAGAATCATGTAAACGGTTGACTCCGCCATTTTAATGGCTGCATGTCATGTATTTTGTATACGAAGGTGCCTCAATCGCGCCAGACTAAATGCTTGATTTATTCGATTGGTGCTTTTTATAATAAATTTCAGCCCATTGCTGGTTTGTATGCGATGTGAGTGAGTGACGTGACTTTTTTTGAACTTCTGGACACATGCTGTAGCTGTTGCCACGGCAGTAAGTAGGCTAGTAAAAATATCGAATTCCGAATGCAGCTCGGCTCAAATGAACATGAATCGAACATGAACAAAGGTGTTTGTGTATCATAATTTCCAATATTTTGGCTTCACGCCTGATAGTCCATGTTAAACCTATGCAAGGTTTATGTTGAGTTCCAGCAGCAGAGTGGTGCTGTCTACGACGATGCATTCGGAAGAAGGCGAATTTGTTCCTCTTTAGCCATTTCGGCATATTTATTGGAGACAAAATAAACCGCGGCTTTTCGCCATAACAGTTGGGCTGTACTGACAAACACGAATGAAAATTGCACACATAAAAATGTCTGAAAAAAAGTGTCTTCTTTTGTTGTTAAAAGAGCGTAACATTTATACAAATCATTCGTACCAAACATAGGCGACCAAACAAAGGCTACCGCTTCTGACATGATATCAAATCGATGACGTCACGAATCGTGTACCCCCACTTTAAAAATCTCCACTACACCACTGGTGTAACTGAAGCAATTTTGAGGGAGATGGGAACAGTGCCTAAAGCAAAACACTGATTAATCAAATGAGCAATATAAGGGGAGATAGCAGATACACAAGATTTAAGAAGTGCAGTGGGTGCAGGGTCCAACAGACATGAGGAGGACTTGGACATAATTTCCGATACTTTAGAAGAATCAACAGGAGAGAAAGCAGAGAGACAGCAGTCAGCTTTATGAGAAAGAGCTACTAGCGGGACAGAAGAATGAATTTCAGAATGAAAGTGTTGGTAAATACTGACAATTTTATCCTTGAAAAAATCCAAAAAAGCCCGACACTGAGCAGGAGAACTAGGAATGGTTGAGGAAGGAGGCTGAAGAAGTTTATTTATTGTATTAAACGGAGTTTTGGGTCTATGATTGCCACTCTTAATGATGTTAGCATAATAGGAGGACCGGGCAGCATTAAGAGCATCCTTATACTTTGTGATGTGTTCAGAGAAGAGTGAAAGATGAATAGTAAGGCCAGTTTTCTTATAAAGGCGCTCTATATATTTATATAAAAGATATTTTGTACTAAATACAAGTCTGTGTAAAACAAATTTTAAATAAAAACTATGTTTTGTTAACTTAATACAGCATATCGATTTTTTTTTTTAATTTATCATTATTTTTTTAATAAATAATCATCTGGGTGTCGATAACTGTGGACAAAGGTGTTGATAATTGTAGAACAGTGTCATGTGATCTGATATGCGAAGTAATCAGGAATCAACTCATTGTTTTTCCCAGTGGAAGTTTGAGTAATTATTTATGCACAGTTTACATATTGAAAGTCTTTTCTACTTTTGCAACGGCCAAAAGATCGTTAAGGTGTCGATAATTGTAGCCGCCGCTCTAGTAGGAATATTTTGTCAAAGGATTTTTTCCCCAATGCTGTTAAAAGGAATTGCATTATGAAGGAGTTTGAGGTTGAGGAGGTGAAGATAATAAGAGTCTTATTTATCTTTTCCTCTCCCTCCTAAAATCAAAGAGGTTAGTTTTAAAATATTGAATGAGTATTATCCAACAAACGAGTTTTTAAGATTCAAATTTAATGTTGTAGTGAACAGTTGTGTATTTTGTGAAATTGATATAGAAAATTTGGAACATTTTTGTTTTTCCTTTGTAAACCAGTACAGTCCTTTTGGAATGAGTTGTGGAGCTGGCTCCAGTCCAAGACGACTGATACACCCCCTTTAACTTGGAAAGCAATCAAATTTGACTTCTGCGATGCAAAGACTTTGACTTTTATTTTAAATATTTTAATTTTCATCTCATCTCATTATCTCTAGCCGCTTTATCCTGTTCTACAGGGTCGCAGGCAAGCTGGAGCCTATCCCAGCTGACTACGGGCGAAAGGCGGGGTACACCCTGGACAAGTCGCCAGGTCATCACAGGGCTGACACATAGACACAGACAACCATTCACACTCACACCTACGGTCAATTTAGAGTCACCAGTTAACCTAACCTGCATGTCTTTGGACTGTGGGGGAAACCGGAGCACCCGGAGGAAACCCACGCGGACACGGGGAGAACATGCAAACTCCGCACAGAAAGGCCCTCGTCGGCCACGGGGCTCGAACCCGGACCTTCTTGCTGTGAGGCGACAGCGCTAACCACTACACCACCGTGCCGCCATATTTTAATTTTATTTGGGAAAATTTTCATTCACAAATGTAGATACTTTAAAACTGCTCTGTTTGTGGTTCATTGGCTGAATTAATTTAAGATCTTGTACAAATTTCTACAATATGTAAAAGTTAAGACAGCCCTTCATTTATTCTCTTTGTTTTTAATTTAATTTGAGCTAAGCTCGTGTTCTATTTACCCTTTTTTTCTCTCTTTTCTTTCCTTGTTCAATCTTTTTATTCATGCCTTCTATGTGAAATAAGTGCCGTGTTTGTATGTTTATGGTTTTCGATTTAAAAAATTGGGGGAAGCCATGGTCTAATGGTTAGAGAAACAGCTTTCAAACCAAAAGGTTGCTAGTTTGATTCCCTGGACCAGCAGGAATGGCTGAAGTGCCATTGAGCAAGGCACCAAACCCCCAACCGCTCCAGCAAGTGTGGTGGTGTACCTTGCGTCCGATTAGCCAAAGAAAAACTGATGATGTGATTATCAGTTTGGGCAAGAATCCAGCCATTTAAAAAAAAAAAAAAGTTAGGTTGGGCCCTGTGATGACCTGGCGACTTGTCCAGGGTGTACCCCGCCTTTCGCCCGTAGTCAGCTGGGATAGGCTCCAGCTTGCTTGCGACCCTGTAGAACAGGATAAAGCAGCTAAAGATAATGAGATGAGAAAGTTAGGTTGGGAACAAACAAAGAAATCCTGGAACCATATCCAGATTTGCATCAAAATCTACTTGATTGTTCCTTGACCTATGGCTCACCTTTCCTCCAAATTTCATCCAAATCCGTTCACTACTTTTTGAGTTATGTTGAGAAAAGGCAAGCAAACAAAGAAATGAGCAAAACATAACCTCCTCCAACAAAGTTGGTGGAGGTAATTAGCAAGTTAAAAATAGTTTAATATTACTGAAAGGCAACAGAACAGATTTTATATCTCACATTAAAAATAACAAACGAAAAACCGCCAATGGCAAAGAAATAAATGTCAGCAGAGCTCATTCTCACATGCAAGTGTTTCAGTACATTGATGAATTAAAAACAGGGTGAGAATGCACAACATTCTGATGAAATAAAATCAGTTTTAGCTTTTCAACTATGAAATTTTAATGTGTTCTGTTATTTCATAGCAAAAGATCAATTGATCAAGTTGTCCATTATGGAACCTCGACAGCTGTGAAACTGGGTAATGAAACAAATTCTACATTGTATTATTAAACTGTATTATTCACTAGCTTCCTGTGCTAACACTCCGAGTGTCAGAGTTAAAGTTCTACTCAATTCTGCATCTTTCGTGATTAGATCATCACTCGATCTATGTCTGTGAAGGTTCTCAGTCATCCAGATCATCGCAATCCAGAGGTGCTAAAAAAGGCAACTGGACTTGCTTGAAATCCTTGAAAATGTTTCACCTCTCATCCAAAAGGCTCCTTCAGTTCTGTCTGACTAGTGGGGAGTTAGAATAGAATAGAATGCCTTTATTGTCACTATACCCATGTACAATAAGATTAAAAAGAACAACCGAGTCAGCCAGGAGTCGAACCTAGAATCTTCTGATCCATAGTCAGACGCGTTATCCATTGCGCCACTGGCCCGAGCTCCAGGTATTTATCCTCTAGTGGACCAAAAGCAACCCTAAGGAGAGTCGTTGAGGTCACATGGGTTGTTGTCAAGTCAAAGTCCCTCTCATGCCAGAATCTGGTCTTCCCAGGCAGTCTCCTGTCCCAGTACTAGCCAGCTCTTTGAGGAGTATGGGTGCAGCACCAATCTCCGTTTCGATAGCCCTCGGCCTCTCACCTATACAGCTAGGGTGACGGGGGGCGGGTCCTCTGTTAACCATGAGAGTTTGACTTCCCCACTTGCATCTGTATTGCAGTGTGCCTTGCCAGACGGTAGTAGGTACCATTTTTATGATGGTTTTTGGTATAACCCGACCGCAAGTAGAACTTGCAATTTCCTAATCAAGGGGCAGACACACTAACCATTAGGCCAACTTGCAGTCATGGGCCATTGACTCGCTCATAAATACCTGAAAATCCCCACTAGTCAGACAGACCTGAAGAAGCCTTTCGGATGAGAGGTCAAACGTCTTCAAGGATTTCAAGCAAGTCCAGTTGCCTTCTTTAGCACCTACGAATTAATCACTCAATCACGTACCATATTCATTTCTGTAATTTAGTAAAGAGCATAAAAATGATGGTATCTCCCTAATCCCCATCCAACACACACTTCCAAAAAAATCCGAAGTTGCTTCTTTCTGTCATTTTGTCTATTGCTTTGAAGAAATCCAGGACCAGATTTGCATCCTGTGACCCCGGTGAAACAAAACTGGCCAAATACAGTGGTGCTTGAAAGTTTGTGAACCCTTTAGAATTTTCTATATTTCTGCATAAATATGACCTAAAACATCATCGGATTTTCACACAAGTCCTAAAGGTAGATAAAGAGAACCCAGTTAAACAAATGAGACAAAAATATTATACTTGGTCATTTATTTATTGAGGAAAATGATCCAATATTACATATCTGTGAGTGGCAAAAGTATGTGAACCTCTAGGATGAGCAGTTAATTTGAAGGTGAAATTAGAGTCAGGTGTTTTCAATCAATGGGATGACAATCAGGTGTGAGTGAGCACCCTGTTTTATTTAAAGAACAAGGATCTATCAAAGTCTGATCTTCACAACACATGTTTGTGGAAGTGTATCATGGCACGAACAAAGGAGATTTCTGAGGACCTCAGAAAAAGTGTTACTGATGCTCATCAGGCTGGAAAATGTTACAAAACCATCTCTAAAGAGTTTGGACTCCACCAATCCACAGACAGACAGACTGTGTATAAATGGAGGAAACTCAAGACCATTGTTACCCTCCCCAGGAGTGGGCGACCAACAAAGATCACTCCAAGAGCAAGGCGTGTAATAGTCGGCGAGGTCACAAAGGACCCCAGGGTAACTTCTAAGCAACTGAAGGCCTCTCTCACATTGGTTAATGTTAATGTTCATGAGTCCACCATCAGGAAAACACTGAACAACAATGGTGTGCATGGCAGGGCTGCAAGGAGAAAGCCACTGCTCTCCAAAAAGAACATTGCTGCTTGTCTGCAGTCTGCTAAAGATCATGTGGACAAGCCAGAAGGCTATTGGACAAATGTTTTGTGGACGGATGAGACCAAAATCGAACTTTTTGGTTTAAATGAGAAGCGTTATGTTTGGAGAAAGGAAAACACTGCATTCCAGCATAAGAACCTTATCCCATCTGTGAAACATGGTGGTGGTAATATCATGGTTTGGGCCTGTTTTGCTGCATCTGGGCCAGGATGGCTTGCCATCATTGATGGAACAATGAATTCTGAATTATACCAGCGAATTCTAAAGGAAAATGTCAGGACATCTGTCCATGAACTGAATCTCAAGAGAAGGTGGGTCATGCAGCAAGACAACGGCCCTAAGCACACAAGTTGTTCTACCAAAGAATGGTTAAAGAAGAATAAAGTTCATGTTTTGGAATGGCCAAGTCAAAGTCCTGACCTTAATCCAATCGAAATGTTGTGGAAGGACCTGAAGTGAGCAGTTCATGTGAGGAAACCCACCAACATCCCAGAGTTGAAGCTGTTCTGTACGGAGGAATGGGCTAAAATTCCTCCAAGCCGGTGTGCAGGACTGATCAACAGTTACCGGAAACGTTTAGTTGCAGTTATTGCTGCACAAGGGGGTCACACCAGATACTGAAAACAAAGGTTCACATACTTTTGCCACTCACAGATATGTAATATTGGATCATTTTCTTCAATAAATAAATGACCAAGTATAATATTTTTGTCTCATTTGTTTAACTGGGTTCTCTTTATCTACTTTTAGGACTTGTGTGAAAATCTGATGATGTTTTAGGTCATATTTATGCAGAAATATAGAAAATTCTAAAGGGTTCACAAACTTTCAAGCACCACTGTATGGGTGGATTCCTGATGTGACGTGACATATTCCTGGAGAGAAAACAGTGACCAGCTAACTAGTTTCTCGTTTGTCATTTACACCCAATTAAAGATGCTTTCAGTTCAAATCTGCTATTTTAATCTCAAATGTTTACAAAAGTTCATCATATTTATCGCTTCATGCGAGCCATCTGTAATATGTAGAGCAGGGTATACTGCTCCTTCAGGAATGCCTCTCCATCTAATGGCAGCTCATTCAGTATGTTCCCCAATGGAAAATTTCCAATGGGTATTATGTTGAATATTGTTAATTGAATTTTAATGGGAGTTCAGAATACATTATTATCTCACAATCCAGATGTGTTTGGAATGTAATCTGATCTCTGTGGGGCTTTAATTGATTTTTTTTTTTAATGAGTTATTGTGAAATTTATATTATTCCCGCTGCCCGCATTGTTGAAGGTTATGTTTTTGCTTTTGTTTGTTTGTTTCCAACATAACTCAAAGTAGTGAATCAATTTGGATGAAATTTGGTGGAAAGGTGAGCCATGGCCCAAGGAACAATTGATTAGATCCGGATATGTACATGGATCTAGGATCCAGATATGTACAGTGGGGCAAAAAAGTATTTAGTCAGTCACCAATTGTGCAAGTTCTCCCACTTAAAAAGATGAGAGAGGCCTGTAATTTTCATCATAGGTATACCTCAACTATGAGAGACAAAATGAAAAAAAAAATCCAGAAAATCACATTGTCTGATTTTTAAAGAATTTATTTGCAAATTATGGTGGAAAATAAGTATTTGGTCAATAACAAAAGTTCATCTCAATACTTTGTTATATACCCTTTGTTGGCAATGACAGAGGTCAAACGTTTTCTGTAAGTCTTCACAAGGTTTTCACACACTGTTGCTGGTATTTTGGCCCATTCCTCCATGCAGATCTCCTCTAGAGCAGTGATGTTTTGGGGCTGTTGCTGGGCAACACGGACTTTCAACTCCCTCCAAAGATTTTCTATGGGGTTGAGATCTGGAGACTGGCTAGGCCACTCCAGGACCTTGAAATGCTTCTTACGAAGCCACTCCTTCATTGCCCGGGTGGTGTGTTTGGGATCATTGTCATGCTGAAAGACCCAGCCATGTTTCATCTTCAGTGCCCTTGCTGATGGAAGGTTTTCACTCAAAATCTCACGATACATGGCCCCATTCATTCTTTCCTTTACACGGATCAGTCGTCCTGGTCCCTTTGCAGAAAAACAGCCCCAAAGCATGATGTTTCCACCCCCATGCTTCACAGTAGGTATGGTGTTCTTTGGATGCAACTCAGCATTCTTTCTCCTCCAAACACGACAAGTTGAGTTTTTACCAAAAAGTTCTATTTTGGTTTCATCTGACCATATGACATTCTCCCAATCCTCTTCTGGATCATCCAAATGCTCTCTAGCAAACTTCAGACGGGCCTGGACATGTACTGGCTTAAGCATGGGGACACGTCTGGCACTGCAGGATTTGAGTCCCTGGCGGTGTAGTGTGTTACTGATGGTAGCCTTTGTTACTTTGGTCCCAGCTCTCTGCAGGTCATTCACTTGGTCCCCCCGTGTGGTTCTGGGATTTTTGCTCACCATTCTTGTGATCATTTTGACCCCACGGGGTGAGATCTTGCGTGGAGCCCCAGATCGAGGGAGATTATCAGTGGTCTTGTATGTCTTCCATTTTCTAATAATTACTCCCACAGTTGATTTCTTCACACCGAGCTGCTTACCTATTGCAGATTCAGTCTTCCCAGCCTGGTGCAGGTCTACAATTTTGTTTCTGGTGTCCTTTGACAGCTCTTTGGTCTTGGCCATAGTGGAGTTTGGAGTGTGACTGTTTGAGGTTGTGGACAGGTGTCTTTTATACTGATAACGAGTTCAAACAGGTGCCATTAATACAGGTAACGAGTGGAGGACAGAGGAGCCTCTTAAAGAAGAAGTTACAGGTCTGTGAGAGCCAGAAATCTTGCTTGTTTGTAGGTGACCAAATACTTATTTTACCGAGGAATTTACCAATTAATTCATTAAAAATCCTACAATGTGATTTCCTGGATTCTTTCCCCCCATTCTGTCTCTCATAGTTGAAGTGTACCTATGATGAAAATTACAGGCCTCTCTCATCTTTTTAAGTGGGAGAACTTGCACAATTGGTGACTAAATACTTTTTTGCCCCACTGTATATGGATCCGTGATTTTTAATTTTTTTTTTTGTCTGTTCCCAACGTAACTCAAAAAGTAGTAAACGGATTTGGATGAAGCTTTAGTATCATCCTAGGTTCAAGTGATTTGATTTTGATGTTGATATGTGGCTTGGCCAAAGTATGCACTCTACCATGTGCCATTCTAGTTCATTACATCTTACTATCTTGTTTAGAACTTGCAAGTCATAATATAAGTTGAGGTTTTAACTGAGAACGGGAATTTCATGGAAGTCCTATACCATCCAGTGTATTGACTACTTTCACATTACCTATAATGCTTTGTGCCTTGGGGGGTAACCAGGCATTATATTTGTTTACTTACAGGGGTGCCAGGGTGAAATTGGTAAGGGGGCCAGATTTTTTTCAAGTGGGACCTTAGGGGCCGAATTACACTTTTGGCCTGAAAAGACCAGACACTAACTCAACAAAAGGACATTATTTTATATGATTTTTGAAGGCCTATACGCCCAAAAGGAATTGTAAAGCTATAGCCTCAAATGAGGCGCACAATAACATGGCAGACAAAAGCAATTTACCCTCTGAAAATGTAACAGTCTAAGCATGCAAGTAGCCTACATTTATAAAAGAAAAAAATGCTACAGAAATGGACTAAGACACAAATAACACAAGTGTAAACTGTAAATGACTTAGATCAGATTTATTGATCTTGCACATCAAAAACATGTCAATGCATAGGCCTAATTAGGCCAATTAAAACGACTGGCAAGTAGGCCTAAACGAGTCAAAAGAAAGAAGTGCCAGGGTAAATAATTCCACCAATAGGTCAAGTGACTAAATATCCAGTAGCATTAGTTTAAAAGAGCCAAATATGACTGAACATACCAATAAAAACAAACTACAGATGGCACATTAACTTTGCTGGTCAAGTCCCACATACATTTCCACACACCCATCCTGTTTATTCCCCCTCAAGCACACAGCACAAGGTTACATGGGGGAGAAATACCAGCTACATTTTACATGTGGAAGCCAGAAGTCTTTTACTTTTTACCAGCTTGTCGACATTGGGGGACAGACTCTGGGCAGTTGCTATTTTCATGACATCGTTGAGATGTCCATGGGTCAGACGACTACGCAGTTTCGATTTATTAATATTCATTACTGAAAATGCCTGTTCACATAAATATGTTGTCCCGAACATACAGAGTATTTTACCGGCAAAGGCCGTGATAATTGGGTACTCTGGTGGCAATGACTGATAGAAAGATTGGATTCCAACAGATGCGTATTTATCCTTGACGAATGCACCCTCCGAAAATGGCTTGGACACTTTTGCGATCTCCCCCGCGATGATGTAGCTCGCCTTCACTGCCCCTAACATGAAATAAAATGTACAACAAAGATATTGAGACACCCCTCTTTGAAAACAGCCGCATTTAACATTAAAGGAGAACTGAAGATGATGTATGATATTAAAACGAACCTTCATGTGTCTCTCGAGACTTTGAGAAAGCTGCTTGCTGTTTTTGAAGGTTTGAGGCAAGCTCATTTAGCTTTTCAGTCCTGCGTTGCCCGGTGAATTGGCTGTATTTGTCGGCGTGGGTCTCGTAATGTCTTTTGACATTGTATTCCTTCGGTACAGCCACTTTTTGCGAACAAATCAGACAAACAGGTCTTCCCCCTACTTCCCAGAAAAAGTACTTCTCTCTCCATTTTTCCTGAAAGATGCGACCCTCAGAATCAACTTTTCTCTTTTTAGACTGTTGTTGCTTGTGAACGAGCAACAACTAGCCTACTCTACATTAAATCCGGGTCATTGCACCTGCGCGTGCTGCAGCAAGCAGAGAGCAGCTAAAAACGAACCGATGGATTACATGAAAATGGAATCAAATTGAAACATTAGATTTAAAATCATTACGAAAAAAAACAACATGGGCGGCACGGTGGTGTAGTGGTTAGCGCTGTCGCCTCACAGCAAGAAGGTCCTGGGTTCGAGCCCCATGGCCGGCGAGGGCCTTTCTGTGCGGAGTTTGCATGTTCTCCCCGTGTCCGCGTGGGTTTCCTCCGGGTGCTCCGGTTTCCCCCACAGTCCAAAGACATGCAGGTTAGGTTAACTGGTGACTCTAAATTGAGCGTAGGTGTGAATGTGAGTGTGAATGGTTGTCTGTGTCTATGTGTCAGCCCTGTGATGACCTGGCGACTTGTCCAGGGTGTACCCCGCCTTTCGCCCGTAGTCAGCTGGGATAGGCTCCAGCTCGCCTGCGACCCTGTAGAAGGATAAAGCGGCTAGAGATAATGAATGAATGAAAAAACAACATTCGATTTTTATTAATTTATTATTTAAAAAAAAAAAAAGTCTCATGAACCACCGGGCCGGATGTGATGACCAATCGGGCCGTGTCCGGCCCGCGGGCCGTTACCATGGCACCCCAGGTTTACTAAGTCAGATAACCGCAGTCATTTCTTCGAATTCGCACGGGGAAAAATGACTTTTCCTGATTTAAAGTTTTATAGAATATCTAAAGAGGCTAACCGTCAAAGTGTGGTTGGACAGAATTCGCCGTCAAAATTTGACCCCGCCAGACAACACGCGACTGTGTTCTACACACTTCAGTGCTGGAGTAAAGTCTGATGATCCAAGTCATGAAGCCTACAACCCCTCTGTCTTTGTGTTTGGTCATAAAAAGTGCAAAAACCGAAAAACAAGGACAAGTCAAAGAACTGAAAAGGACGACTTTATTGAAGGATCAAATCCCAAAACAAAGCACAAACGATGCAGTGTCAGTAAGCTTACATGTCCTTCGCCTTTTAGCGTTTATGTAGGCAGATCGAATGTAGCGTTTGCCCCTGTATTTCCGAACAGCTTCCTCTAACAGCCCAAAGATTGTCGTAATCTGGTAGCGTATGAGCTCGAGGAAAATCAGAGTGAAGGAAATCAAAATCAACGTTTACAGTACTTATTCGACTGAGTGAATTCCTTGCGTGTGTTCCCGTGCACAAAGAGTTTTGTATTTTCTTACGGCTTTCTCATCGTAACCAGCACCCAGCAAAAACCATTTCACTGTGGATTCTTCTATGCTCAGTGTCGATCTTTCTCAGCTCTTCTGCAGATCAGTAATTGTTGGATCCCCCGTGTTGACAGACGGAGAAGGCTGCTGATTCACTGTCATCCAAAGTAGAGATGTTCAAAGCGTTCAATACGATATTTACAAGCACTTTTTTACCGATTGATCTCTCAAAGTCCACAGAAAAGGCTTTGCAGATTTCTTTAAGCTTTGGTTTAGTTAGTTTTGACACGTCTTTGACGGTTTTAGGGAGATTTAAATTAGAAAGATTACTGTCGGTGTGCGACGCCATGCTGTTTTAGTTTGTTAATATTTTGGTTACCCCCCAAGGTGCAAAGCATTATGGGTAATGTGAAAATAGTCAATGGGTTTAAAGGACAATCTAGGCTTTAGGTGTCTTCCATGGCAAGCTAAAATGGATCACTATGAATTTGAATGTGGTCCCTTATAATGGCACCGAATCGGAAAGCCCCATGGATTGATATGAATGTACATATTCAAATGATAAAGGATGTTTCATATTTAACCTTATTACATATACACACTACCATTCAAAAGTTTGGGGTCACTTTGAAATGTCCTTATTTTTGAAAGAAAAGCACTGTTCTTTTCAATGAAGATCACTTTAAACTAATTAGAAATCCACTCTATACATTGCTAATGTGGTAAATGACTATTCTAGCTGCAAATGTCTGGTTTTTGGTGCAATATCTCCATGGGTGTATAGAGGCCCATTTCCAGCAACTCTCACTCCAGTGTTCTAATGGTACAATGTGTTTGCTCATTGCCTCAGAAGGCTAATGGATGATTAGAAAACCCTTGTACAATCATGTTAGCACAGCTGAAAACAGTTGAGCTCTTTAGAGAAGCTATAAAACTGACCTTCCTTTGAGCAGATTGAGTTTCTGGAGCATCACATTTGTGGGGTCGATTAAATGCTCAAAATGGCCAGAAAAATGTCTTTATATTTTCTATTCATTTTACAACTTATGGTGGTAAATAAAAGTGTGACTTTTCATGGAAAACACAAAATTGTCTGGGTGACCCCAAACTTTTGAACGGTTGTGTGTGTATATATATATATATATATATATATATATATATATATATATATATATATATATATATATAGTGCTCAGTGTAAATGAGTGCACCCCCTTTGAAAAGTAACATTTTAAACAATATCTCAATGAACACAAACAATTTCCAAAATGTTGAAAAGACAAAGTTTAATATAACATCTGTTTAACTTATAACGTGAAAGTAAGGTTAATAATATAAACTTAGATTACACATTTTTCAGTTTTACTCAAATTAGGGTGGTGCAAAAATGAGTACACCCCACAACAAAAACTACTACATCTAGTACTTTGTATGGCCTCCATGATTTTTAATGACAGCACCAAGTCTTCTAGGCATGGAATGAACAAGTTGGTGACATTTTGCAACATCAATCTTTTTCCATTCTTCAACAACGACCTCTTTTAGTGACTGGATGCTGGATGGAGAGCGATGCTCAACTTGTCTCTTCAGAATTCCCCAAAGAAAATAATTTCTTTACACAACAAAGGTGAAAGTTACAAGAAGATCAGCAAAGCTTTACTTATCAGTCAGAATACTGTAGCAAAAGTGGTACAAAAATTTAAGAAAGATGGAACTGCAACCGTCTCACGGAGACATCCAGGTCATCCATGGAAGTTAACACCTTGACAGGAGCGTCTTCTGATGAGAAGGGTTGAAGAAAATCGGCATGCAAGTTCACTGCAGTTATCTAAAGAAGTAGAAAGCCAAACTGGGGTGACTATTTCCCGTGACACAATACGGCGTACACTGCAGAGGAATGGCATGCATGGATGCTGTCCATACAAGAAGCCTCTCCTAAAGCCCAGGCACAAAAAAAGCCCGCCTAGAGTTTGCCAGGGCCCAAGCTGACAAAGATGAAGACTACTGGGACTCTATACTCTGGAGTGATGAGACCAAGATAAATGTTTTTGGAACTGATGGCTTCAAAGCTGTATGGCGTCGCAAAGGTGAGGAATACAAAGAAAAATGCCTGGTGCCTACAGTGAAACATGGTGGTGGCAGTGTCCTTATGTGGGGCTGCATGAGTGCTGCTGGTGTCAGGGAACTGCATTTCATTGATGGCATCATGAATTCACAGATGTATTGCTCTATACTGAAAGAGAAGATGCTACCATCACTCCGTTCCCTTGGTCATCGTGCACTTTTCCAACATGACTAAACACACATCTAAGGCCACTGTTGGATTTCTGAAGAAGAACAGGGTGAAAGTGATTCAGTGGCCAAGTACGTCTCCTGATCTGAACCCAATCGAACACCTATGGGGAATTCTGAAGAGACAAGTTGAGCATCCCTCTCCATCCAGCATCCAGTCACTAAAAGAGGTCATTGCTGAAGAATGGAAAAAGATTGATGTTGCAAAATGTCACCAACTTGTTCATCCCATGCCTAGAAGACTTGGTGCTGTCATTAAAAATCATGGAGGCCATACAAAGTACTAGATGTAGTAGTTTTTGTTGTGGGGTGGACTCATTTCCGCACCACCCTAATTTGAGTAAAACTGAAAAATGTGTAATCTAAGTTTATATTATTAACCTTACTTTCACGTTATAAGTTAAACAGATGTTCTATTAAACTTTGTCTTGTCAACATTTTGGAAATTGTTTGTGTTCATTGAGATATTGTTTAAAATGTTACTTTTCAAAGGGGGTGCAGTCATTTACGCCGAGCACTGTGTATATATATATATATATATATATATATATATATATATATATATATATATATATACACACACACACACACACACAGAGTTATATTAGCACTACCAAGCTAACTATTTTCATGTAGCTACTCTATTGACAACCCCTCAGTGTAACTTTAACCAGCTAGCTATATTTAATACCTTTTACTTGATTTTTTTTATTATACAAACACAAAGGCTGTACAATATAACAAAACAAAGACAATAGTGCACAGATGGTGAATACAATATGTGTAATGAACCAAGGGAAGAGGTAGATTTTTAAAGTGCAAATTAAATCCTTAAGTTATTTTTGTAGTATATACGCCGTACCAGTCAAAAGTTTATACACCCCTACTCATTCATAGCTCTTTCTGTATTACCATTTTCTACACTGCAGAATAATACTGAAGACACCAAAACTCTGAAACAACATTTGGAACTATGTGACAAACAACTCACTCATACTCACTACACTCACTATCAGGTTTAACGTCTGTCATCCACCACCGGTGGGTTGGACGCTGCATGGTGGGTTCGTAGGCTTCTTTTCCAGTAGACCCTGTCCAGTGCATCTCTGGGAATGAGGCACCACTCCCTCAAGTCCTGGGTGACCACCTCCTTCCATGTCTTGCGTGAGCGGCCCTTTTTCCTTGCTCCCTCCACCTGCAAGGACACCACCTTCCCAACGCTCGATGTGCTTCGGTGGACATGACCGAACCACTGCAGGTGCTTGTACCTGAGGTCAGCATCAAGTTCCCCCAGGCCTAGTCTCTGGTGAAGACTACTGGTGCTGACCTCAGCCTCGGGTTTCACATTACACATCCACCTGAGCATAGCGCTCTCGTTCCTCTCCAGGCGCTTCATATCCTCTCTTCTCAGAGGCCAGTTCTCACTAGCATAAAACATTGCACTTCTGACACAGGAGCTGTAGATGCGACCACGAGTACAGAAAGCAAGGCTCTGGCATGACAGGAGGGGGTAGCAGTTCTCTAAACTTACCCCAAGCTGCTCTGGTTCTTGTGATTGTCACAAGCTCACATCCCCCACCAGGGCATACAGTATCACCAAGATTTTGTTTGAAAGAACTCGACCTTCTTTACAAAACTTGGTCGTTGTTTTGTCAAATTTTTGCTAATTAGGTCAACTTCACAAATTTTCAGACTTCTCATTAGAATTATCTCCTCTCACAGTTCTCACTCAATTTCAGTGCTGATTGATGGTTTGGGTCGATCTTCCCTTGAGGAACAAAACTTGGTGGTTTGTTTGCTGATTTTCCTACAACTTTGTTTATTTTCAGTTAAATCATATCTCCTCCCTCAGTTCTCAATGGAGTTCAGTTCTGGTCGTTTTGCTTGAAAGAACTAGAACTTCTGCACAACACTTGGTCATTGTATTGTCAATTTTTTTTGCTAACAAATTTGTCATTAGCTCAACTTAACACATTTTCTTCTGACTAGAATTGTATCACCTCTCTCATTTATCATGCAAATTCAGTTCTGATTGATGTTTTGGGTCGAGCTTCCCTCGGGGAACAAAATTTCGTCCTTTGTTGATTTTCCTGTTGTAAGCAATTAGTCCTGAAGGTTGGTCCTCTCTCACATTGTCACATTTCCGTTTTGTTTCATATTTTGGTCGTCATGGTTGTTTTGATGGCAGGCCAGATGAGCGCCTACGTCCTTGACATTCTGGTTATAATCCAGAACGAACATTTTCATCATAATAATTTAGTTGTAATCTATAATGCAATATATTTACAGATTGAATCCATAAAAGTAATTTTACCCATGACCGTCACTTCAGAGTGGGTGAACAGACATTGTCGTCAGGAGGCTCGTGTTCATTCCACTGTGCACTTGTGCCCATTTCCTGTTCGAAATAATGATCTTAATGAGCTTTTAACGTGCTGTTCCTCCGGCCTCAGCCTGAATCGAACATGTCAGCTGTAATGTTCCATGGCTGGGCTTTTTATTGGCCGGCGTTTTCGATCAAGGTCTCCGTGCTCGTTGCCCTTTCAAGTGGAAAACTTCTTGTGGAGAGGCAGAATGGCACTCTGAAGGACTTTCCGTCAGATGAGCAGAGAGGGTGGAAGGGCACTCGACAGGGACTGGTGTAACAGATGGAGGTGGGAGTGTAATTCAGCAGTGGAAAGAGCGAGAGAGACAGTGGTGGAACGATTCGAGTCATGACTGCTGCGTGTATATTTTACATGTTGTGCGTCGACATAAAGCTGGCAACCAGAGTTAAATTCCTGACCACGCGTATAAGATCACGCCTTCTTAAAGTGTCCAAGCATGGGAAATGTCAGTGTGAGCTCAATAAGGTGGAAGTGATCTGGCATGGTTTTCTTAGAAAAATGGTCCATGGAGGCTTTGAATGTAAGAATGTTCTGAAGGATGATCATGAGAAAGATAAGGACTCAAAAACACAAGTAGAGGGTGACGTTGACTGGAGCTTTAAAGTGCCATTCCACCATTGGATGTATTCTTTGGCATAAAATACAATATATTTTATGACAACATGACTAGACAGAGAAATCTTTTAGCTTCAAAATGATATATCAAACATAATTTTTTGACAACGACAAGTATATTAATTTTGCGACCAAAGTCACCTACCCTTTCAATTTCCGCGCGGTAGTGAAACGTGATGTCATCGGCAGGTTCCCCTTCTTGTGTACCACATGTCAGTCTATTTTTAGACCAGGAAACCCCCAAAGTGAGAGAGACATTTCTCCTCGTATATGGGGGCCAAAAAAATTGCGAAAAATTTTGAGTTAATCTTTCAGTTAGCTAGATTTATTGGTATTAGCTAGATTTATTGGTATTATTTTTATCGCATTCTATCTGCCATTGCTGATAATATGTGCCACGTCACACGTCACGTGGTACACAAGAAGGAGAACCTGCCGATGACATCACGCGCGGAAATTAAAAGGGTAGCTGACTTTGGTCGCAAAATTAATATACTTGTCGTCAAAAAATTGTTTGATATATCATTTTGAAGCTAAAAGATTTCTCTATCTAGTGATACCATTTATATATGTTGTCAAAATATATTGTATTTTATGCCAAAGAATACATCCAATGGTGGAATGGCACTTTAAGATCTCCAATAAACAACTACAGGATATAACCAAGACACTCCCGAGTCGAGACTTCTGCCATTTGCAACACCTTAAATATATAGGTCACGTATGCCGGCTGGAAAACAACGAACCCCAGAAACAGGTGATGTTCGATATACGTGATCCAAGAAAGATATGGAATAAAGTGGAAAGGCTGCTTAACATCGATGTTCAGCAGGCCAGAAGGAGTATGATGGATAGAGACAAATTCAAGCAACTACTGAATCATGTATTCAGCCAGGAGCACCCCAAGGTCAAGTAATTGTGCCTAGAGGGAAGGATGATAATGAGTATGCACCAAAAGGAGACAAAGTTTGCAGTTTCTCCTTCTTGCATTGGTGAGAGATTTATATTCAGTACGTTCACTAGAGTGTCTGAAACTTTGGCAGACTTTGTTGGAGAAACAGACTTCAATCAGTAGGACATTTGATTGAAGCCTTCGTTAGGGCTTTGATATTTCTGTAGGTGGCAGTGTCAGCACTTGACCAGTGGTGTAGCCAGGAATTCAATTCAATTCATTTCATTTCATAAGGAGCATCTTCAGAAAAGCTTCCTTCTTTATACAATATGTTTTGCTTTGCAGTTGAGAATGATGAGTCGGTGAAAAATGAAAATTAGTCCATGACCTCATCTGGAGGTTTTGAGGGACATTTTCAGTATGCATTAACTACTTTCCCTTGAAAAAACAGGCTCGGGGTCATGCGATCCAGAGCTAAAAATATTTAAATTCAGCTCATGGTGAACCTCGGGTCTGCACATTGTCAGTGAGTGTGCACAAAATACTTAAATTCCACCTAACACTGTATCCATCTCCAAACACAATGCATGGATGTAATTTTGACGGATGTTTTCAAAAAGTCTTTTGACAGTTGCCGATTAAAGGAGAACTGAAGGCAAGTTTTTTATTATCAAAATTCTATATCTCATTTTATTAAATATCGGAATGCATTTTTGATCGCTATTTTGTCGCTGCTATAGCAAGTTATGAGTGTTTGAAATATGCTCTGTAATATATCAGTCCATATGTCAAAGCAATGGCCGTAAACGAGATTCGCTGAGACCTGTGCGAGACATCGTAGGACGGAAGTAAAACGTACAGCAGAAATCAAAGTGACCGACATCTGCCAACGTTGTCAAAAGACGCACGCGCCCTCTTTCGAATGCTGATGTAATCAAGCTGGAAGTTTTGTTTGTTTTGATAGCAATCAGGAAAGTTTGAAAAAAGTAGGCAGTAATCGTCATTTAAACTCGTTTTGTGCAATATTTCGTTTGGAAAACAGTTTTCAAAATGGCGGCACCGACACCTGGCTGACACTTCACGTTTCGAAGTCTCGCACAAGTCTCGTGAAGATCGCGCGGATAAGCGACGCCTGCCGTGGACCAAACGAACTAAATTCAACACGGCTAAAAACCGAACAGGCCGATAAGTCTCATCTCATCTCATTATCTCTAGCCGCTTTATCCTGTTCTACAGGGTCGCAGGCGAGCTGGAGCCTATCCCAGCTGACTACAGGCGAAAGGCGGGGTACACCCTGGACAAGTCGCCAGGTCATCACAGGGCTGACACATAGACACAGACAACCATTCACACTCACACCTACGCTCAATTTAGAGTCACCAGTTAACCTAACCTGCATGTCTTTGGACTGTGGGGGAAACCGGAGCACCCGGAGGAAACCCACGCGGACACGGGGAGAACATGCAAACTCCGCACAGAAAGGCCCTCGCCGGCCACGGGGCTCGAACCCAGGACCTTCTTGCTGTGAGGCGACAGCGCTAACCACTACACCACCGTGCCGCCCTAGGCCGATAAGTATAATATTTAATTGCAATTAGTTGCCAATACGAGTCACGATATAAGGTTATTAAAACCGAAAACGTAATTGAATAACACGTTAATTAAGAAATAAAGCAAGTTTAAAAATGACTTCAGTTCTCCTTTAAGTGTGTAGTCAGTCATGAGGTGATGGTTAACTTGAATCTGCTTAACACGTGACTGACGACAATGAGCAACTGACTTCAACTTGCCTAGGAACATGTATTAACAAGGATCCAAACTGATGTGTCAAAGTCCATTTGGCGGCCATCTTGGCTACACTCCTGGGCAGTTATTTCCAGTTGTACAAGACCACAGGATTGAAATTGCTGCTAAAATTGAACATGAATTGTGTAAATAAAGTCAGACCTTTGGCCGACATAATATATAAATAAAAATAGCCTCAATGAGGCTGGAGCTCATACTGTTGTTGTGTGCGAGTTTGAAATCCAATCAATCCTGTCAGAGGAGTAGCAATTTTTGTGAAATTGCATATAACCCCTGTGTAGGTGGTGCCACCTGGTGAACTATTGTTGTTAGAATGTCTTTAGAGTCTTCTGGATTGTGAGTTTCAGTGAAAAATGTCCCAGCAGTTTACGAAGAGTAGCGTTTAATGTGACAAGTCACCCAAAATTTTCCAATGGCCATAAAGTCATAAATATGACTGCTGGCGCCACCGTCTTGACAACTTCTATACACACCCACCTGGGGAACATTGTGCATGAGTTTGATTGAAATCCGATCAGTCCTGTAGGGGGAGTCACGATTTTTATAAATTGTGGATGGAGAACGGACAACGACTGATGCGTGATCACATAAGCTCATCCAGCCAGGCCTACGGCTGAGCTGAAAAAAAAAAATCAGGTTGCTCAGGCTACTGCATATAGGCACATTAATTCATAACACAACATAGTGCCCTATATCTATCAGTTACTAATATTAAACATTTTTTTTAATCTTCCTTCAACTCACAGCACAGAAAAACTGGACATTGTTTTCTCACCGTGATGATTTTTCTCACACTATGATCTGTTGAAATACTCCAGATTTACATCAAGTATGTGGGCAAGTATAGTCAGTACATTGCTCACATAGCAGCAGCGTACAAGTTGCGTAGCGTCAAGCATATCCCGGCCCTAATACATGCTTCCTTGTGATATGTAAAGCCACTGTGTTTTTGTTTTTTTTTTTCACGCTGCTTTTCAGTGCTGAGCTATCAGCCCTCTTCCACATACATGAGCTCAGAGATCGGCTAGTGTCACTGTGATTGACAGAAGAGTTCCAGAGAAAGACTACACGTCTACATTTTGCTCTCTCGAATGGTTTTGCGATCATCCACAGTCGAACTCACGATCTCAGGACGATGAGGCGAACGTTTTTACGTTTTGCTGTTGCATCTGTTATATTTCGGGGCGGCACGGTGGTGTAGTGGTTAGCGCTGTCGCCTCACAGCAAGAAGGTCCTGGGTTCGAGCCCCGGGGCCGGCGAGGGCCTTTCTGTGTGGAGTTTGCATGTTCTCCCCGTGTCCATGTGGGTTTCCTCCGGGTGCTCCGGTTTCCCCCACAGTCCAAAGACATGCAGGTTAGGTTAACTGGTGACTCTAAATTGACCGTAGGTGTGAATGTGAGTGTGAATGGTTGTCTGTGTCTATGTGTCAGCCCTGTGATGACCTGGCGACTTGTCCAGGGTGTACCCCGCCTTTCGCCCGTAGTCAGCTGGGATAGGCTCCAGCTCGCCTGCGACCCTGTAGAAGGATAAAGCGGCTAGAGATAATGAGATGAGATGAGATGAGATCTGTTATATTTCTAATTAAAACCGAGATCAAATGATTGAACACATTTTCCCTGACTAAACAGCTTACCTCTGTTCATCTGTACTGATTCCAGGTGGCAGAGTCCAAAATACCCTGTAATCTGCTACGTGGTCCACTTGTTGCCCTGATCCTCGATTTGATTACCATAATTATTCGTAATTAGCAGGCCAGTTTCTTCGGGGAGCTTTAGACAGGGATCCCTGTGCTTAATTAAAAGGTTTATTTGGTGGCTTCGGTGCTGCCTGTGCTGTCTGACCAAGAACAATTATGCTCACAGCTAATTAGCGACAAATGATTTAGCGTTGTACTGATGAGGCTACGCATCGAGGTTAATGACTGTAATGTCGGCATGCGGCAGAAGGGATTCTGCAAAACACGGCCACGTCGACAGCTCGCATACCAGTCAGATTTTTACTTTGATGAATGTCAAGAATGCTTGTTTGGCATTCTTGTTTTTGTTTCATGTCTCTCTCTCTCTCACTCTCTCTCTCACACACACACAATTGTACTGTTGTGAAGCTCCTATCACAGCCTGAGTCATTCGACTGAACCATTTTCAAATGATTCATTATAAAAATATGACCAAAACTCTTATTGTTAGAACAACTGCATGCATCTGTGAGTGTCCACTCACACATTAACTTTTATTGTGCATATCTGCATTTGTGTATGTGTGTGTGTGTGTGTGTGTGTGTGTGTGTGTGTGTGTGTGTGTGTTTCCATGAGTGAGTGAGCAAGAGATGCTCTCTGTCACCATAGCAACATGTTTCCGCAGGGTGCGGGGAAGCTTAGAGAGTAGGGATTAGGGAGCATGTGTCCATGTGCGGGTCACACACTCCTGAAAAATTGATGCGGATTTTCTCTTTCATCTACTAGCATGTAATAGGAAAGAGTGTGTGTGTTTTTAAAGTGAGACGCCACCATTTTTCATCCGAATCGCTAGTCAGTGTGTTTTCCTTCCATTTCCAATTTCCTCCAAAAACATGTAGGTAGATGGATATGGCGTCTTGAAATTGCTCCTCGGTGTGAGTGTGTTTGTGAACGGTGACCTACGATAGCTTGGCGTGTCATTCAGGGTGTATTCCCGTCTCATGGAATAGGCTCTGGATCTACGCCACTCTAACCAGGATAAAATGCTGACTGAAGATGGATGAATGATGAAATTGATATTTAGGGAAAAATGAGTAGAAAATAAGAATTTATTTTCTATATGTATTTTATTTATCTAATTTATTATTATCATTTATTTTCTAATTTATTTTGCATTTTTAAAAGAAATGCGTCATAAGAAAATAAACACTTATTTCTTGAAGGTGCCTGCGCCATCCAGGGTTGATGCGAATGTCCTGTAACTTATCAGACTCCAACAGGATTCATGAAAATCAGGAACCAGGCAGAAGTCAGAAAATCAGAGCGTGAACGAGTCTGAGGATAATCCCGAGAACGAGCCAAGGAACCAAGATCAAACAGTGTAAACGATCAGGAGAGTAACACGGCTCAGAAGGTTCACAGCTATAGCAGTTGGCAAGACTTCGCAGTGAATGAATTTTCTTCAAGTGTTTACATGGAACAGAGTCAGGAAGTGAATCGGATGCGAATTTGCTGAACGGATTAGCATGGGCATAATGTCATGGGCACATATTCTTACACTGGAAATTAAAAAATGAAACGGAAATGTTAGAGATTGAGGAGGAGTGTTCTGTTTTTAAGCAAAAAAAAAAAAGTCAGCATTCATATGTACTTTTTAAAAGCAGCTGAAATTGTGTCCGTTATTGAGCTTTGTGTATTATATATATATATATATATATATATATATATATATATATATATATATATACAGGTAGTCGTCGACTTACGACCTATGCGACTTACGACCAATCGACTTTACGACCGTCTGGTTATGACTGGCAAGTGTTTTCCAGCTGAACTAGCTGAGCGTACGACGGTTTCTGCCCCAGCTCCTGGCAGCGCCCAGCATCCAGCCTCTCGCCGCGTACAACAGTTTCCGCCCCAGCTCCAGGCACACGCACAGTCTCTCTCGCGCTCCCTCGCGCACTCCGTCATACAGTTTTCCGCCCCAGCTCCTGGTTTATGAAACGAGCAAATCCTCCCGCCAGCCCGAGCGCTGCAACAGCTGATGATGACGTAGACGACCCACAGCCAAGCACCAGTGATGCCAGCGGTCACTAAATTTTGTATTTTGCTATGTTTAACATTTGTATTTTGGTATGTTTCAAACTAAAATGTTTTCTATTTTTCACACCTGTATTTCGTATTTTTTGTTTTCCACATATTAAACGAATTCTACTGTACACAGTGTAGTATGCAGTGTTTGACATAAACCAAATAATGACCCAAGGTAATGAAATAAGAAAATGTTGATGAAATAAGACTTTAAGATGATTACAATATCATTACACATTACAATATGCTTACAGTCATTTAACATAGGCCGACTTACGACCAGATCGGTTTACAGCCGGTCAGTCGTAACCAAACGCAGTCGTAAGTCGACAACTACCTGTATATATATTTTTTCCCAAAAAATTGTCGTTGGGGACCGCAGTCTTGTCCAGATCACATGTTCACAGCTGGAATATTTTTAACTCAGATTAGTGTTAGTTGTATTTGGGCCATTTTTGACCAACATTCTAAATACAGTTAAAAACTGTGAATGTGGCTGCTTACTGTTGACACAAAACATAACTGGCTGAGACTCAACCATTTTCATCAAGGTTTTGGTATTCAATTTACCCCGTTATTTATTTGTTTATTTATTACTTACTTATTTACGTACTTAATTATTTACTTACTCACTCACTTATTTACTTGCTTGCTTACTTAATTACTTATTTACTTATTTTACTTTCTTACTGGTGCATTTACTTAACTACTTATTTACTTATTTATGTATGCACTTATTTACTTTCTTACTGACTTACTTGTTTACATATGTACTTACTTATTTACTTATTTATTTGCTTGCTTGCTTACGAACATACTAACCTCCTTACCTACTTTCTTATTGACTTATTTACTTAGTTACTTATTTACATACTCACTTTTACAACCCCAGTTCCAAAAAAGTTGGGACGCTGTGTAAAAACAGAAAGCGATAAATTGCGACTCATGGAAACCCGACATTTCATTGAAAATGGTACAAAGACAACATCAAATTTTGAAACTGAGCTTTTTTTTTTTTTAATATATTCTCATTTTGAATTTGATGGCAAAAAAAGTTGGGACAGGGGCGTGTTAATACTGTGTTGCATCACTTCTACTTTTAACAACACTCTGTAAACGTTTGGGAACTGAGGAGACCAATTGCTGTAGTTTTGAAAAAGAAATGTTGTCCCATTCTTGCCTGATATACAATTTCAGTTACTCAACAGTTTGGGGTCTCCTTTGTCGTATTTTGCACTTCATAATGCACAAAGTGTTTTAAATGGGAGACAGGGTCAGGACTGCAGGCAGGCCAGTTTAGCACCTGGACTCTTTTACTACAGAGCCATGCAGTTTTAATATGTGCAGAAAGCGGTTTGGCGTTGTCTTGCTGAAAGAATGAAGAGCTTCCCTGAAAAAGATTTTGTCTGGATGGCAGCATGTTGCTCTGAAACGTGTATATATCATTCAGCATTAATGATGCCTTCCCAGATGTATAAGCTCCCCATGTCATGTGCACGAATGCCCCCTCATACCATCACAGATGCTGCTTTTGAACTGTGCACTGATAACAAGCCGGCTGGTCCCTCTCCTCTTTAGCCTGGAGGATGTGGTGTCCATGATTTCTAAAAAGAATTTCTACTTTTGATTCTTCAGACCTCGGGACAGTTTTTCACTTTGCCTCAGTTCATTGTAAAAGAGCTCGGGCCCAGAGAAGGTAGCGGTGTTTCTGGATATTGTTTATATCTGGTTTTAACTTGCATTTGTGGATGCAGTAATGAAGTGTTTTCACAGACGATGGTTTTCTGAAGTGTTCCTGAGCCCATACAGTGATTTCCACTACAGACACGTGTCTGCTTTTAATGCAGTGTCTCCTGAGGGCCTGAAGATCACAGGCATCCAATGTCAGTTTTCAGCCTTGTCTCTTGCATACAGAGATTTCTCCAGATTCTCTGAATCTTTTAATGATATTATGGACCATAGATGATGTGATCCACAAATTCTTTGCAGTTTTACACTGAGGAATGTTATTCTGAAATTGTTGCACTGTTTGCGCACACAATCTTTCACAGAGCCGTGAACCCCTCCCCATCTTTACTTCTGAGAGACTCCGCCCCTCTGGGATGCTCTTTTTATACCCAGTCATGTTACTGACCTGTTGACAATTAATCAAAATAGGGTTGTTGTTTTTTTTTTTAAAGAATTGCACAACTTTTTCAGTCTTTTGTTGTCCCTGTCCCAACTTTTTTGAAACATGTTGCTGACATCAAATTCAAAATGAGCATATATTAAAAATAATAATAATAATAATAATAATAATAATAATTCTCAGTTTCAAAATTTGCTATGTTGTCTTTGTACTATTTTCAATAAAATATAGGGTTTCCATGATGGGCAAATTATCGAATTCTGTTTTTATTTACAATTTACACAGCATCCCAACTTTTTTGGAATTGGGTTTCTTTCTTTCTTTCTTTCTTTCTTTCTTTCATTTGTTTGTTTGCTTTCATTGGTTCATTCTTTCTTCCATTCGTTTTTGTTCTTTTCTTTCTTTCATTCATTTGTTCTTTTGTTTGTTTGCTTTCATTCATTTGTTCTTTTGTTTGTTTGCTTTCGTTCTTTTATTTGTTCTTTTTCTTTCTTTCTTTTTTCATTCATTCGTTCTTCTTTTGTTCTTTCATTTGTTTGCTTTCATTTGTTCGTTCTTTCTTCTGTTCGTTTTTTCTCTTTCTTTCGTTCTTTCTTTCATACTTTTTCATTTGTTCTTTCTTTTCATTCTTTCATTCATTCATTCTTTCTTCTTGTTCTTTTTCATTCGTTTGTTCTTTCTTTTGTTTGTTAATTCCATTCATTTTTTTGTTCTTTCTTTTGTTCTTTTTCATTCTTTTTCTTTCTTTCGTTCTTTTCCATTCTTTTGTTCTTTTGTTTGTTCTTTCTTTCATTTGTTCGTTCTTTCATTCTTTTTGTTCTTTGTGCTCACTTACTTGGCCAGCTGTTTGTTTGATTGATTGATCTCTCTATATATTTGTTTTTATTTTTCACATTTAAAAAAAAATACTCAATTTTTAGCTGCTTTTCTTTTCTTTCGCCCCTGTAAAGCCCTTTGTGCTGCTCCACTGTATAAAGCGTGCTGTCTAGTCAGAGATTATTGCTGTCGTTATTGTGCTGTTGTGGCTGCTGCTGGTCGTCTGGTCCTCCTGCTCTCTGTAGAAAAAACGCAGACGGAGGCGCTGGGTCAGCCGGCAGTCAGGAGAAAAAGGATGGAGAGAATAAACAAGTCTAAAGCAAGCATTAATACGTCCTGGCACTCTGTGTTGCTCAGTGCATGCACCACACGATTATCTCAGGCGGAGGTGTGCTAATCCAGGTCCCAGAGCAGTGAAGGATCATGGGGAACAGAGCGAAGGCAGCAATCACCGGCTCTGCTGGAGGTCTGACAATCGGAAGGATTGTTATTGGTCCATGTTTAACTGGCAGAAAACAACGAGGCCTGTCTGTGCCCAGAGCCAGGAGGACATCATTTCCTCTCCGAGTCATTAGCTGTCACCACATACACGGCGTTCTGCTCTAATTTATGCCTCGTCATATTATCGTAATGGCTCTTTCACCCCCACACATACATTTTCATATACTTCATGATCCCCTTTCTTTCTGTCCTTCTGTTTTCCCCTCAGAGTCCAGGTCGAGTTTTATGTGAACGAGAACACGTTTAAGGAACGCCTGAAGCTTTTCTTCATCAAGAACCAGAGATCCAGTGAGTGCCGTCTGACAATCTGCTCATCACTGCTCATGCTGGAACCTGAACTGCTGCTGCTTCTGGTGTTTTTCGATTCTTTCTTTCTTTTTTTTCTTTCCATTGTTTTTTCTGTGCTCTGAGTCTGGTGTTGTGTTGTGTTTGGTCCTTTGTTTGGTGAAGTGCAGTGAGCTGTATCAGTGGTTAACCTCTTGCCTGTGTCAGTCGCTCTTGTACCTGTTTGATGTGCTGCACTCTGGTGTAAGTACACATCTGGAACTCTGTACCTGCTCTTAGTCTGCTTTGCTCTGATCTGATCTGATCTGATCTGATGAGCGTCCCCGTTTGTCGTCGCAGGTCTGAGAGTGCGCCTCTTCAACTTCTTCCTGAAGGTGGTGAGCTGCCTGCTGTACATCGTCCGAGTGCTGCTGGATGACCCGCGTGAGCAGAGGGACTGGTGAGAGAGAGACTCGCAAACGTTTCAGACAAATCAGCAGTGCGTCTTCAATCGGCATCGATCAGGAATAAGGACTCTAACATGACAATGGGACATGATAGTTCCTGCTTCCTGAAAGTTCATTATATTCCTATAAAAGCCCGATAGATGTCCAAACGTCTTTTATGACCCTTTACCACAGTAATAAGCAGTTCCAACAACACATCATACTTCTTTTTATCCATTTATAGTTACATTTAATGTAAGCAGTCGTTCCCTCACCAGTCTCTTTTTTTCCCCTTTTTTGAAATTAATAAGAAAAAAACAAAGTGTAAACTTCTCTGTTTAGAAAATGTATGAAAACTAATACAAAAGTTTTCCTTTGACTGTTTCACCACATCATAACAACAATCCTGTTTTTCTTTGTTAAATAATAACATGGTGGCACGGTGGTGTAGTGGTTAGCGCTGTTGCCTCACAGCAAGAAGGTCCGGGTTCGAGCCCCGTGGCCGGCGAGGGCCTTTCTGTGTGGAGTTTGCATGTTCTCCCCGTGTCCGTGTGGGTTTCCTCCGGGTGCTCCGGTTTCCCCCACAGTCCAAAGACATGCAGGTTAGGTTAACTGGTGGCTCTAAATTGACCGTAGGTGTGAATGTGAGTGTGAATGGTTGTCTGTGTCTATGTGTCAGCCCTGTGATGACCTGGCGACTTGTCCAGGGTGTACCCCGCCTTTCGCCCGTAGTCAGCTGGGATAGGCTCCAGCTTGCCTGCGACCCTGTAGAACAGGATAAAGTGGCTAGAGATAATGAGATGAGATGAAAAAATAACACAATTTTTTTAGCCTTATGGTACCGGTCAAAAAATTGGACCCACCTTCAACTAATTCAGTGTTGTTGTTTTTTTATTACTTAAGTCACTTCATGTCTTAAATTAATGACGGATATCGTTTCTCTTTACTTAGTTTTTCGGTTCTTGACATCATATGTATGGATTACTACAGTTGTGGTGTGGAATAGGGCTACTTATTGTAATTTTATTTCTTCTTTTATCCCTCATCAAAAAATTCCCATGCAGGGATTGGCCAAGGGTGGCTCATGTGACATACAGTGGTGCTTGAAAGTTTGTGAACCCTTTAGAATTTTCTATATTTCTGCGTAAATATGACCTAAAACATCATCAGATTTTCACACAAGTCCTAAAAGTAGATAAAGAGAACCCAGTTAAACAAACGAGACAAAAATATTATACTTGGTTATTTATTTATTGAGGAAAATTATCCAATATTACATATCTGTGAGTGGCAAAAGTATGTGAACCTTTGCTTTCAGTATCTGGTGTGACCCCCTTGTGCAGCAATAACTGCAACTAAACGTTTCCAGTAACTGTTGATCAGTCCTGCACACCGGCTTGGAGGAATTTTAGCCCGTTCCTCCATACAGAACAGCTTCAACTCTGGGATGTTGGTGGGTTTCCTCACATGAATTGCTCACTTCAGGTCCTTCCACAACATTTCAACTGGATTAAGGTCAGGACTTTGACTTGGCCATTCCAAAACATGAACTTTATTCTTTTTTAACCATTCTTTGGTAGAACGACTTGTGTGCTTAGGGTCGTTGTCTTTCAGCATGACTCACCTTCTCTTGAGATTCAGTTCATGGACAGATGTCCTGACATTTTCCTTTAGAATTCGCTGGTATAATTCAGAATTAATTGTTCCATCAATGATGGCAAGCCGTCCTGGCCCAGATGCATCAAAACAGGCCCAAACCATGATACTACCACCACCATGTTTCACCAATGGGATAAGGTTCTTATGCTGGAATGCAGTGTTTTCCTTTCTCCAAACATAGCGCTTCTCATTTAAACCAAAAAGTTCTATTTTGGTCTCATCCGTCCACAAAACATTTTTCCAATAGCCTTCTGGCTTGTCCACATGATCTTTAGCAAACTGCAGATGAGCAGCAATGTTCTTTTTGGGGAGCAGTGGCTTTCTCCTTGCAACCCTCCATGCACACCATTGTTGTTCAGTGTTCTCCTGATGGTGGACTTGTGAACATTAACATTAATCAATGTGAGAGAGGCCTTCAGTTGCTTAGAAGTTACCCTGGGGTCCTTTGTGACCTCACCGACTATGACACACCTTGTTCTTGAAGTGATTTTTGTTGGTTGACCACTCCTGGGGAGGGTAACAATGGTCTTGAATTTCCTCCATTTGTACACAATCTGTCTGACTGTGGATTGGTGGAGTCCAAACTCTTTAGAGGTGGTTTTGTAACCTTTTCCAGCCTGATGAGCATCAACAACGCTTTTTCTGAGGTCCTCAGAAATCTCCTTTGTTGGTGCCATGATACACTTCCACAAACATGTGTTGTGAAGATCAGACTTTGATAGATCCCTGTTCTTTAAATAAAACAGGGTGCCCACTCACACCTGATTGTCATCCCATTGAGTGAAAACACCTGACTCTAATTTCACCTTCAAATTAACTGCTAATCCTAGAGGTTCACATACTTTTGCCACTCACAGATATGTAATATTGGATCATTTTCCTCAATAAATAAATGACCAAGTATAATATTTTTGTCTCGTTTGTTTAACTGGGTTCTCTTTATCTACTTTTAGGACTTGTGTGAAAATCTGATGATGTTTTCGGTCATATTTATACAGAAATAGAGAAAATTCTAAAGGGTTCACAAACTTTCAAGCACCACTGTAAAATAGTTCCACCATTGATTAAGTAATGTAGCTTGTGACGTCAAAAAAAAAAAAAAATGGATTTTGTCCTGAGTCAGTCATGGTATTTAACAGTTATTCCACGAAATCAAGTCGTACATGAGCTGACAGTCAACAAGGCGCCTAGCATCGAGTTTGCTGGAATAATAATAATAATTTCAATTTATATAGTGCCTTTCTCACACCCAAGGCCATTTTACAATTAAGGGAAGAAAAAGAAAAGTCCTCCAAGAGAGGGTCAGCATGCAATTCCAGTGGTGTAGCGATCCACAGTCCCACCAGGCGCACGAAGATAAATCCCACACTGCCTGCACAGCTGCCACGACGAACAGCGAGCTCACTGTAGTCCATAGCAAGGAACACAGGCATCACCCACAGCGGACCAAGGCCTGGAGGGAACCAACACCAAAACTGGGTCCAGAGCTACACCACGACTGGTGGACAAAACATTCAAACAAAGAACAAATGTCAAACTACACAAACACACACACAAAAAAAGAAAAACCGAAAAGCTCCGTTGAGAAGCGGCAGCCAAAACACGCACGGCATACTCTCAACCAGAAACGGAAAGGTATAACCCATGTACGACGAAATTGAGTGGAATAACTGTTTTATTTTATCCACATTCACTGGATTTTGAGAAACGGAGCATTTTTATTTTTATTTTTTGCAAACTCGATAAATAAAAACTTTATACAAAACGTAAGACAAAATTATTTCCACTTAGAATGTAAATAAACCGGCGAAATGACAGGAGCAGCTTGTGAAAAATGCGATAATTAATAATAATAATTCTTGAAAATTTTTAAAAAGAGACATTCTTACTAGCAAATACTTTTATTCCATTTTTTGTTGCTTTTTTTTGTATTTTTTGGGATTTTGTTTTTGAGTAGTTTGTATTTCGTCCTTGGTTGGTTCAGCAACACTCTCCGCCATTTTGTTTTTCTCCACTCATGGTATATGAGCTGATAGCCTAGTAGTAGAGTTGTCAGAGTGCAGGCACTTACAGATGTAATCGCAGGAAGAAGCGAAGAACAAACAGCGTAGAACCAAATTGGAAAGCAGAAATCGTAGTCAGAAGGCGGGCAAGGGTTGGTAGATCAGGAAACGGAGTAACGTAGACAAAACCAGGAAGAAGAAACGTGAGAAGGATGGCGAGAGTCAAATAACGAGAGATCAGGCAGAGAATACAAAGGCTTGGTATGGACTGGGAAAGCAGAACGATACTTCGCACTGAGGCAGAGTTAGAGAGGGGCTGAAGTAGCGTGGTGGTAATTGACCTAATGACAGACAGTTGAGTTCAGTACTCCGGTGACGGGGTGTTGTGAATCTTGGTTGTTGTAATCTTCGGCGGCCATGTTTGTAGTTTGGTTAGCGCTGTTGGTTTCAGCGCTCCTACTGACAAGAGTAGCCAATCAGAGCATGCGAATGCTTATATCCAGTGACGGTGGATAGAATACATCCTGGATATACTATGAATGGACATCGCAGTTTCAAGCTATATGGCCGACTCGAGTCACAGCTGTGGCTCCGTGAGCATTGCTGTGTGTGTAGATCTACATATCATGATCACCAGGGACGCCGCCAGAAATTTTGGGCCCCATGAAAGATTAGAATTTTGGGCCCCCCAACTTTCCGTTATTAGCAACACTTTTTAATCTAGCAAACTGTATATGGCACTCGCTCATTAAAAACTTCAATCCTAAAGCATTTATGGGTTGTATTGCTGCTTACCTCCTTCTCCAAAGGGGGGTTCAGTGGTTTGGTAGGGCGGAGGTCCCCCTGAGGCTGAATCTGTGCATATTTAGGGCACCCCATTAGTTATGAAACTGGTTATTAGCACTAGTTATTAGCACCAGCATAACGTAATATTTCATCTTGTTTATCACACAAGTCAGTTCAGTTATTAAAATGGAAAAAATGTCACTGTACAAACTGTAAAAGTGTTCTCTTGATAGGCTAATCCAACCACGTTCATACTGTTCATTTACCATTCGCTAATATTTTGAACACACGTGAGCGATAGCTACCTTTCTTTGGGGAAAAACTGAGTGACCAGTTGCCTGCCTCTCCAGTCCCTCTCAGCTTTCAGCTGCCTTTCTTTACGTTTTTGACAGCCACTCTTCATATTTAGCGATCATAGACTGTACGCACTCCACTGCTGGCTGGCTGGCTGCTGCACCGCGACACAGCAGCAAGTAGCATTGCACTGATCAGCACACAGATTTAACGCATCGCGCTTCTACCAGAACTGGACCTTACCATTTCGCAAAAGGAGGAGGGTTAAATGACAATATGTTGAAGAACTCAAGAAATAGACAACCTTGTTCAATTAGCTCATTTTACCAGATGGAATATTGCATTGTTGTTATTTCAAAAGTCTTATTAAAAGCATATTATCAGCCCCTTAAAGGGCCCCATGGCAGTGCTAGGCCCCTAGAATTGTTCTAACCTTTCCCCCTCGGTGGCGCCCATGATGATCACACCTAGTGAGGCAGGCGACGCATGGTACACTGCACATGCGCAGGTCAAAGGTCACGCCAACATAAACAACAAACATGGCCACCTCCAGTGAGTTTATGCCGAGATTCAATGGAATCTCCACTTTTGGTTTGGAATTTTTTGATGAGGGATCGTATAAATCTAATATACCATTGTAACGGTTCAGTACTGGTGGGTGGAGCACAGAGGACGGCAGGACAGAGATCAGGTTCAAATGAGCATTTATTGGTACACTTTTCAGTCTAACCATAACTCAGACACACACATGACGGGTGTCTCGTTCAGGGATCTCTTCTACTCTCTGCTCTCCCTCCTTATATAGGGCGCGGTCACTGGGAAAACACACAAACACAGGTTAATTGCTCTCAGGTGTAGTGATTCTGCCACTTACCTTCCCTGACTCCGCCCTCCTGTCACAGACCAGCACTAGACCACGCCCCCGCTGCCACAACCATATGCTAAGAGGCTCCAGGAATTATGGATTCTCTTCGGTGACTGGCACAGTACTGTTTTCTTCAGGGCTGCATCTCTGTCACCTCAGGGAATCCATAATTTCACCCGGAGCCTCTCAGTGCATGGTATATATATTTGATTACTATATACTATTTGATCTCAAAGGCATTAAGAAGGTAAGAAACTCGTCCACGAATTAACTTTTGACGACACATACCTGTTAATCGAAAAGTGTTCCAGCTGACTACCTCATGAAGCTGGTTAAGATAATACCAATAGTGTGTAAAGCATCATCAAGGGAAATGGTGGATACGCTGAAGAATCTAAAATATCAAACAGTTTTTGGTTTACCACATAATTCCATATACACCGATCAGTTATAACATTAAACCCACTGACAGGTGAAGAAGTGAATAACATTGATTGATTATCTCATTACAATGGCACTTGTCAAGGGGTGGGATATATCAGGCAGCAAGAAAGAGAATGGTCAGTTCTTGAAGTTGATGTGTTGGAAGCAGGAAAAATGGGCAAGTATAAGGGTCTGAGTAATTTTTTTTTTTAAAAACAAGGGCCAAATTGTGATGGCTAGATGACTGGGTCTGAGCATCTCCAAAATGGCCCATCTTGTGGGGTGTTCCCAGTACACACTGATTAGTACCTACCAAAAGTGGTCCAAGGATCCAAAGGACAACCGGTGAACCGGCGACATGGTCATGGGCTTCGAAGGCTTATTGATTTGCATGGGGCACGAAGTCAAGCCCAAATGATCCAATCCCACAGAAGAGATACTGTAGCACAAACTGCTGAAAAAGGTTAATGCTGACTAAAACAGAAAGGTGTCAGTATCAACTTCAAAAACTGACCGTTCTCTTGCTGCCTGATCTATTCCACCCCTTGACAGGTGCCAGTGTAATGAGATAATCAATGTTATTCAATTCTTCACCTGTCAGTGGTTTTAATGTTATGGCTGATCGGTGCACGTTCCATGTGTTATTTCACAGTTTTGATGTCTTCAGTGTTGGTCTACAATGTAGAAAGCCGTCCAAATACAGACAAACCACCGAATGATTAGAGTAGGGGTGTACAAACATTTGACTGTCACTGTAGATGGTGTTCGTGGTTTAAGTCAACTTAGCTTAAGTACTGTAATTAAATACCAGCATGATATGTTGCCACATTAATAGTGTAGGCTGATACAGAGCACCTAAAGGGACGTGTGTTTAAAAAAAAAAAAAGATTTGGTGCACAGGAGAAATGACTGGAGAGAAACCTGAACTCCATAAATATGATGAAGCATTGTTTGTTTCTGACAGGAAAATCACCATACAGAGGAATATATTCGAGAGCACAAACTGTACCAAATATATCTTGAGAATGCGAAATGTACCAGAAAATATCATCAATCAACTAACAGACAAAATGCACACCAGATCATTTTCATATATTCTATCCACATTCACTGGATATGAGCAATCATGCGCACTGATTGGCTACTCTACTACTAGACTATCAGCTCATATACTGTGAGTAGAGAAAAACAAAATAGTGGCGCATGTTGCTGAACCAACCGAGGACGAAATAAAAATTCTCTACTCGAAAACAAAACCCCCCAAAATTATCAAGTATTTAAAAGAAACAGAAATAGCTAAAGGAATATTACCCCCCACCCCCAATATCTCCTGTTCCACACTCCAGCCCAGTCGGTGGTGGTAATGCACCTTTTCAAGTGGTTTACCAACCACCAAAAAACCTCAAAGAAGAAGAAAACACCAAAAAAAGGCAAAAGAAGCAATAAAATATAGAATAAAAGTGTGTGTGTGTATACCCTTTAGAATTTTCTATATTTCTGCATAAATATGAGCTAAAACATCATCAGATTTTCACACAAGTCCTAAAAGTAGATAAAGAGAACCCAGTTAAACAAATGAGACAAAAATATTATACTTGTTCATTTATTTATTGAGGAAAATGATCCAATATTACATATCTGTGAGTGGTAAAAGTATGTGAATCTCTAGGATTAGCAGTTAATTTGAAGGTGAAATTAGAGTCAGGTGTTTTCAATCAATGGGAGGACAATCAGGTGTGAGTGGGCACCCTGTTTTATTTAAAGAAGAGGGATCTATCAAAGTCTGATCTTCGCAACACATGTTTGTGGAAGTGTATCATGGCACGAACAAAGGAGATTTCTGAGGACCTCAGAAAAAGTGTTGTTGACGCTCATCAGGCTGGAAAAGGTTACAAAATCATCTCTAAAGAGTTTGGACTCCACCAATCCACAGTCAGACAGATTGTGGACAAACGGAGGAAATTCAAGACCATTGTTACCTTCCCCAGGAGTGGTCGGCCAACAAAGATCACTCCAAGAGCAAGGCGTGTAATAGTCGGCGAGGTCACAAAGGACCCCAGGATAACTTCTAAGCAACTGAAGGCCTCTCTCACATTGGCTAATGTTCATGAGTCCACCATCAGGAGAACACTGAACAACAATAGTGTGCATGGCAGGGTTGCAAAGAGAAAGCCACTGCTCTCCAAAAAGAACATTGCTGCTCATCTGCAGTTTGCTAAAGATCATGTGGACAAGCCAGAAGGCTATTGGAAAAATGTTTTGTGGACGAATGAGACCAAAATAGAACTTTTTGGTTTAAATGAGAAGCATTATGTTTGGAGAAAGGAAAACACTGCCTTCCCGCATAAGAACCTCATCCCATCTGTGAAACATGGTGGTGGTAGTATCACGGTTTGGGCCTGTTTTGCTGCATCTGGGCCAGGATGGCTTGCCATCATTGATGGAACAATGAATTCTGAATTATACCAGCGAATTCTAAAGGAAAATGTCAGGACATTCCTCCATGAACTGAATCTCAAGAGAAGGTGGGTCATGCAGCAAGACAACGACCCTAAGCACACAAGTCATTCTACCAAAGAATGGTTAAAGAAGAATAAAGTTAATGTTTTGGAATGTCCAAGTCAAAGTCCTGACCTTAATCCAGTTGAAATGTTGTGGAAGGACCTGAAGTGAGCAATTCATGTGAGGAAACCCACCAACATCCCAGAGTTGAAGCTGTTCTGTACGGAGGAATGGGCTAAAATTCCTCCAAGCCGGTGTGCAGGACTGATCAACAGTTACCGGAAACGTTTAGTTGCAGTTATTGCTGCACAAGGGGGTCACACCAGATACTGAAAGCAAAGGTTCACATACTTTTGCCACTCACAGATATGCAACATTGGATCATTTTCCTCAATAAATAAATGACCAAGTATAATATTTTTGTCTTATTTGTTTAACTGGGTTCTCTTTATCTACTTTTAGGACTTGTGTGAAAATCTGATGATGTTTTCGGTCATATTTATGCAGAAATATAGAAAATTCTAAAGGGTTCACAAACTTTCAAGCACCACTGTGTGGTGTGTGTATGTATGTATGTGTGAATATATTATTATTTTTTTTCATTCTCTTTGGCAGTCCAGTCTCAGGAGACCATCTGTGCGCCTCTGGAGGTGTGACGTCTGTTGTGGCTTCTAATGTGGCTTAAGAGTCCACTCCTGGATCTGCATGCCCTATTGCACACAGTGCATACGTGTTGTGCAGTTGAGGGTGTGTTTGATGCTACAATCTTCCGTTGTCTCTGTTTCTCCGCTCCAAGTTCTCCCCTTCTCTTTTCTGCTTCCATGATACTGTTATGCACAACTCGGCGCCAGGCAGCTCTGTCCTCAGCCTGCGCTTCCCAGGTGTCTGTAGAGATGTTGCATGCTTTCAAGTCTCTCTTACAAGTGTCCTTGAAGCGTAAAGCTGGACGACCAATTCATCTAGAGCCAGAGGTTAGTTGACCATACAGCACATCCTTAGGAATCCTTCTGTCCTCCATACGTCTGACATGTCCTAGCCAGCAAAGGTGGCGTTGGCTAAGGATGGCGTAGATGCTCTGTACTTTTGCTCATTGCAGGATGTCACTGTTGGGTACTTTATCCCTCTAACTAATTCCTAAGATGCGCCGAAGACATCGCATATGGAAGGCGTTCAGTCAGCGTTCTTGTCGTACATATGTGCTCCATGTCTCGCTTCCATACAGTAAGACGCTAAGTATGCAGGCCTGGTATACTTGTATTTTTGTGTGCAGTGACAGAACTCTGTTTTCCCATACCCTCTGGGTGAGTCTTGCCATCGTGGTATTAGCCTTCCCGATCCGTTTGTCTAGTTCAGCGTCTAGTGACAGTGTGTTGGTAACTGTAGAGCCTAGGTAGGTGAAGCTGTCCACTGTTTTTAAGAGTACATTGTCCATGGTGATAGCAGGGAGTGTGCTAACCCCTTGTGCACAAATGCAGGTTTTCTCCAAGCTTACGGTGAGTCCAAACAGCTTACATGCAGTGCCAAAGCAGTTGCTCAATCTCTGAAGTGTGGCCACTGTATGGGCCACGAGCGCTGCATCATCTGCAAAAAGCATCTCTCTTAGGAGTACTGTCCTCGCCTTGGTCTTGGAGCGGAGTTGTGCAAGGTTAAACAGCTTTCCGTCGGACCTTGTGTGCAGATAAACGCCGTCTGTGGATGTGTTGAAGGCGTGCCACAGAAGTATGGAAAAGAAAATTCCAAAGAGTGTTGGTGCCAGCACGCAACCTTGTTTTACCCCACTATTTATGGAGAAAGGGTCCGAGCAGGATCCATCGTACAAGACTGTTCCTTTCATGTTGGTGTGGAAAGACACCACCATGCTACACAGTTTTGGTGGGCAGCCGATCTTCTTTAGGAGTTCAAATAGGCCTGTTCTACTGACTAGATCAAAGGCTTTGGTAAGGTCTATAAACAGCATGTACAGGGGTTGGCCTTGCTCTCTGCTCTTTTCCTGCAGTTGACGCAGGGAGAAAATCATGTCTGTTGTTGACCTTCCCTCCCTAAATCCGCACTGAGATTCTGGATAAACATGATCAGCCAGGATTTTTAGTCTGTTTAGAAGGATCCGAGCATACACCTTGCCGACTGTGTTCAGGAGTGAGATGCCCCTGTAGTTGTTACAGTCCCCACGATCTCCCTTGTTTTTATAGAGCGTCACAATGGTTGCATCATGCATATCCTGGGGAACAGCTCCTTCCTCCCAGCAGGGGCAGAGTAGCTCGTACAGCGGCTGAAGCAGGGCCGGTTTCCCACACTTGATGGCTTCAGGTGGGATGTTGTCACTACCTGGTGCCTTCTCGCATGGGAGGGAGTCGATGGCTTTGCTCAGTTCTTCAATAGTTGGCACTTCAAGTTCCTCCATAATGGGAAGGTCTTCCATACTGTTGAGGACGGTGTCGGAGACTGACGTCTCATGTGAGTAGAGTTGAGAGTAGTGTTCTACCCATCTAGTCATTTGCTCCTTATGCTCAGTGATCTTTTCCCCTGACAGAGATTTCAGAGGGGCAGTCTTTTTCACAGTTGGTCCTAGAGCCTTCTTGATGCCATTGTACATTCCCCGAAGGTCTCCGGACTCTGCGCTCCGCTGTATTCCTGCACATAGTTGCCGCCAGTAGACGTTTGCGCACTCTCTGGCAGCACGTTGTGCAGTATTTCGAGTGTTCCTGAGTGCTGTGAGTGTCTGAACACTGGGACAGCTCTTGTATGCTAAGAAGGCTCTGCGTTTGGCCTCAATTACTGGCTCCATTGTGGAGATGTGAGCGTTGAACCAGTCTTGACTAGGCCAGCCTTTCTTGCCAAATGTGGCAATTCCTGCGTTGTGAATGACGTCTTGCATGACTTTCCATTTTGTTGTGGCATCAATGGTGTCATGTGGCATTTGCTGGAAAGCTTGGTCTAGCCTGGACACATACTCTGTGACTCTGTTGGGGAGTGACACGTGTGCGACATTTATGTGAGGTCGACCTTTCGGCTTAGAGCGATGCACAGTTCGAGGTTGTAGGCGTACTTTACTGATCACAAGGGCATGGTCTGTGTCGCAGTCTGTGCTGTGGTAGCTTCTGGTAAGGAGGACACTGTTTAAAGCAGTGTGCCTGGTGATAATCAGGTCAAGCTGATGCCAACGGTGAGACCTTGGGTGCTCCCAGGACACTTTATGCTGTGGTTTGCACTCAAAAAAGGAGTTAGTAATGCAGATATTGTGGTAAGAACACAGTTCCAACAGTCTCTGTCTATTTCCATTCATCCTTCCAATGCCATGGTGGCCAAGACTGGTAGGCCAGGACTCATGGTCTGTGCCAACTCTGGCATTAAAGTCACCTAGTAGGAACAATGTCTCATCCTTCTGACAACTTGTGACCAGTTCATTCAGCTGCTCGTAGAACTGGTCCTTCGTGTCTTCTGAGGAGTTGAGAGTAGGAGCGTAGATGCTGAGGATATTGACAGGTCCAGCAGCAGTGTTGAGGCGCATGGAGAGAAGGCGTTCAGTGCCTCCAGTGGGAGGTTCTACTGCAGCTAGTAGTGTGTTTCTGACAGCAAAGCCAACTCCATGTTGGCACGGCTCATCGGGTCCTCCGCCCTTCCAGAAGAACATGTAGTTCTCCTCTCTCAAGGAGCCACTTGAGGCAAGCCTGGTTTCTTGAAGGGCTGCTCTGCTTATGTCTAGCCTAGACAGTTCTCTGTCAATAATTGCAGTTTTCCTCATGTTATCTACCTCTCGCAGGTCATTGGAGAAGCCTGTGCACATTGTGTGCATGTTCCATGTAGCAATATGCAAAACTGGAGTTTTTCTCTTTGTTTTAATGTTACTGTGACTGTTGGGTACTGGGTTTCCGTCTGCTCTTCGTGTTTGGTTGAAACACTGAGCTCCAGGCACCCTCTGGAGCAGCAGACATTGGCGGACCGACACCTAAGTGGCCGGGGGCTGCCCAGCTTGAGGCGGGCGGTAGTCGGACGATAGGACTTCAATGGTCCCTCCCACCATCAAAGTTGACCCGTAGCATCCTTCCTGTACGCCAATTTGGAAGGGCTTATAACCTGTAACTGACAACTTCTGATTTGTATCCGCGCTTTGCAGCAGGGCTGGAGTATCCTCTCCAGGGCATGAAGCCTAGGCCGAAGTATGAAGATCTTGGGTGGCCCAAGCTTCAGAATCCCCCTCTCGGCCTTACTGACGGGGTCCAAAGCAATGCGGAGCATGATGTTTGGTGTCAGCTTGGCTGCAGGAGCTGCTGGAACAGTGTTTACATAAAGCACAGAACCGTCTACGGGTCTCCACTCTGGATTTGGAAGGTTTTCTCCTTTTCACGTGGCCGTTGGGTCTGGTAGACCTCTTCCGCCCTGGCCATTGGCTGCCTGGTGCAGCTCATCCGCCCAGTGGTGCACCATCCCCTCACGTGGTTTAGCCCATCAGCTGAGGCAGTGTACCGGGGCGTGGTGCTTGGAGCCAACACGTGAGAGCTTTAGGGGATGGATGAGAACCAGTGTTGTCCGACCACCCTATGGAGGAGGGTGCAGTTGCGGGCAAACAAGGGTACTATCTCTATCCAGGGCCCCCTACACCCTACTTTAATTTTATATATATATATAAGGTCTGTGTCAGTTGCTAGGGAACCAGGGCAAACTGATGAGAAATGGGCTACTGGAACAAGACATCGATGGATGAGGACAGAAAATACGGATTTGCTGGAATGCTACTATACAAGCAATCCCAGAGAGAGGGGATACATGCAGCGAATGTGGGACCTTTGGATACTTCGAAACCCACAATCAAGGCCAACAAAGAAACGGCTATTAGCCCAGTGTTCCAACATCTGTAATCGAAATCTACTATCACAACTAGAGATTAATGAAATACAACAACAATGCCACAGCAAGGGAGAGCCAGGAAGACAGGTCAGCGGGGAGATGTCGTCATCATCATCCCCACAACCAGAGATTGGGTACCAAGCCCCAACAGCTAACAGCCTCAACACAAGAGCTGCTGACCTGAGAAGGAAGATCGTGACCCAACTGGAAACCTGGAGCCCCTGACGAATACCGAAGCTGAGTTGCCAAGTACCTTCAGAAGATCTACTAGTAGATGTGAATGCTGCTCTGAAGACAATCTCCACAAGAACCATCACTGAGACCAACAAGCTGATACACAGTACAGCAACAGTAATCATGGAGATGCTTGGACACAAGGTGGGCTCGGGACATAACAAACAGTATCCACCATGGAAGAGACGATTAGAGGCCAAGATAAAGGCAGCACGGAGAGAAGTTAGCCAGCTAGCTGAACTACAGAAAGGGAACATGGTGAATAAAGGGGCACCCAGGAAGTACAACTCACTCTCCATACCAGAGGCACTCGAAACTGCCAAACAGCGACTAACAGCTCTGGCCACCCGGTTGAAGAGATACACCAAGGAGGGGGAGGCCAGGAGAATAAACAAGCTGTTCTCCACTGAACCAGCCAAGGTGTACTCTCAGTGGCAGGGGAACAACAACCGGTCAGACCCACCAAGAGCTGAGGTGGAAAAATACTGGAAAGACATATGGGAAAGAAAGGCATCACACAACACTGATGCCCAATGGTTAGTGGACCTAAGAGCTGACCACAGCAACCTCCTAGAACAAGAACCAGTAACCATCTCAATGGCAGATGTCCAAGAAAGAGTGTCAAAGATGAAGAGCTGGACAGCACCAGGCCCCGATATGATCCATACATACTGGCTGAAGAAGCTAACTGCACTCCATGAATGCCTAGCAGCACAGATGAACCAGCTGCTGAGGGATGAGACCCACCCAGAATGGCTAACCCAAGGCAGGACAGTCCTAATCATGAAGGACCCCCAGAAGGGACCCATCCCATCCAACTACCGGCCAATTACCTGTCTCTGCACAACATGGAAGGCCCTGTCAGGCATCATTGCGGCAAAAATGAGTAAGCATGTGGCTCAATACATGAGCGAGGCACAGAAAGGAATTGGCAGTAACACCAGAGGAGCCAAGCACCAGCTACTGGTCGATAGAACAGTCGCCCGAGACTGTAAGAAGAGACAGACCAACCTGTGCACTGCCTGGATTGACTACAAGAAAGCCTACGACTCAATGCCACACACATGGATACTGGAATGTCTGGAACTGTATAAGATCAACAGGAACCTAAGGACCTTCATCCAGAACTCAATGGAAATGTGGAAGACAACCCTAGAGGCCAACTCAAAACCCATTGCCCAAGTCAACATCAAGTGCGGCATATACCAAGGAGATGCACTATCACCACTGCTGTTCTGCATAGGCCTGAACCCCCTCAGTCAGATCATCACGAAGAGCGGCTGCAGGTACCGATTCCATAGTGGGGCAACAATCAGCCACCTGCTCTACATGGATGACATCAAGCTGTATGCCAGGAACGAGCGAGAAATAGACTCGCTGATCCACACCACCCGGATCTACAGCGATGACATAGGGATGTCATTTGGATTGGACAAGTGTGGCCGGATGGTCTCAAAGAGAGGCAAGATGATCAGGACTGAGGGGATTGACCTACCAGAGGGCAACATAGGTGATATCCAAGGCAGCTACAAGTACCTTGGCATCCCACAGGCTAATGGAAACCATGAAGAGGCCACAAGGAAGTCAACCACAGCCAAATACCTCCAGAGAGTAAGGCAGGTCCTGAAAAGTCAGCTGAATGGTAAGAACAAGGTCCGAGCCATCAACATGTACGCACTACCAGTCATCAGATACCCCGCTGGTATCATAAACTGGCCAAAGGAGGAGATAGAAGCCACAGATATCAAGACTAGAAAGCTCCTCACCATGCATGGTGGGTTCCACCCCAAGTCCAGCACCCTGAGACTATACACTAAGCGGAAAGAGGGAGGCCGAGGGCTAGTGAGCGTCAAGACCACGGTCCAGGATGAAACATCAAAAATCCGAGAATACATCAGAAAGATGGCCCCAAAGGATGAACTGCTAAGTGAATGTCTCAGGCAGCAGAACCCTGATGAGAGTGCAGAGGAGGAGGAGGAACAGACAACCTGGAGGGACAAACCCCTACATGGCATGTACCACCGTCAGATAGAGGAAGTGGCTGATATCAAGAAATCCTACCAGTGGCTGGATAATGCAGGACTGACAGACAGCACAGAGGCACTAATCATGGCAGCACAAGAACAGGCCATAAGCACAAGAGCCATAGAGGCCAGGATCTACCAGAGTAGATCAGACCCAAGATGCAGACTGTGCAAAGAAGCCCCTGAAACAGTCCAACACATAGTAGCAGGGTGTAAGATGCTAGCTGGATCAGCGTACATGGAGAGGCACAACCAAGTGGCTGGGATAGTATACAGGAACATCTGCAACCAGTATGGAATAGAAGTGCCCAAGTCCCAATGGGCCATACCACAGAAGGTGGCTGAGAACAACAGGGCCAAGGTTCTGTGGGACTTCAGCTTCCAGACTGACAAACAGATCCTGGCTAACCAACTGGACATAGTGGTGGTGGACAAAGAGCAGAAGAGGGTGGTGGTGATAGATGTGGCGATCCCAGCTGATGCCAACATCAGGAAGAAGGAACATGAGAAACTTGAGAAGTATCAAGGGTTGAAAGAGCAGCTGGAACGGATGTGGAAGGTCAAGGGTTGCGTGGTCCCCGTGGTAGTGGGGGCACTTGGGGCAGTAACCCCCAAACTGGGAGAGTGGCTCCAGCAAATCCCAGGAACAACATCTGAAGCCTCAGTCCAGAAGAGTGCAGTACTAGGAACATCGAAGATACTGCGCAGAACCCTCAAACTCCCAGGCCTCTGGTAGAGGACCCGAGCTTGAGGATGACATGGATACCATCCCCCTGCCGGGGGTGAGAAGGAGATTTTATATATATATATATATATATATATATATATATATATATATATATATATATATCATTATCTCTAGCCGCTTTATCCTTCTACAGGGTCGCAGGCAAGCTGGAGCCTATCCCAGCTGACTACGGGCGAAAGGCGGGGTACACCCTGGACAAGTCGCCAGGTCATCACAGGGAGATATATATATATATATATATATATATATATATATATATATATATTACAGGGATATATATATATATATATATATATATTACAGGGATATATATATATATATATATATATAAATTTTTTCAGGAATTATTATTGCATTTTTCACAAATTGGTCCCGTCATTTCACCAGTTTGTTTACATTCTAAGCGGAAATGATTTTGTCAGATGTTTTGTATAAAGTTTTTGTTTATCAAATTTTCAAAAAATAAAAATGCTCTGTTTCTCAAAATCCAGTGAACGTGGATAGAATAAAACAGTTATTCCACTCAAGCTCACCGTACATGGATTATAGACAACTCTGTGCTACGCACCTCGTCGACTATCAGCTCATGTATGACTCGATTTTGTGGAATAACTGTTAAATATATTTTACATATGTCCCTTTAAGGACTCTGTAGGTTGACTGTTCGAGACTGGACTAATGTATAATTATTAATTCTAACGTTATTAGTTTGTCTTTACTAAGTTTTGTCTTTTGTCGTTTACTTTTGTAATTATTACGAAGCACGATTTCGAGACGAGTTCCCAAAGCCCATACTGTATGTAATGTATGTCAGCGTAACGAGCACTTTTCATTCTTTTGGTTTTTCACAAGTCAGGGTAATTGGAAAAGTTCTGAGAAAGTTGTGACAAAGTGAGAATGAAGCTGGGTGCAGGTGACGAGAGATTGGGGTGAAATGAAAATGGGAAGTCTGGTAGCTGCTGGGAGTGAGAAGGAAGGGGGAAGAGAGAGAGAGAGAGAGAGAAAGAAAACGAGAACAGACACGCAGCAGTGAGGGCAGATCAGCATGAGATCAAAAGATCCTGAGGGATCATGAGCACAGAAGAGGACAAGTAAACAGAGGAAGAGAGAAAAAATGGTTGGACCGAGGATACAGCCGTGGAAGGGATCAGAGAATGTTTTATAGGAGCTTAAATATCAGTATCAAACCCAAGCCGCTCAGGTTTTCTTCTTTTATCTGTGTGTGTGTGTGTGTGTGTGTTTGTTTGTGTGTGTTTTTTTCCCTACAGCCCTGGCTGTCTCAGACAGAATGCCTCTGCACAGAATAAAAGCCACTTTGACTGGTAAGTGTGTGTTTTTTCAAAATTTAAATAAATAAATAAATGGTCGAACAGATCAGCAATCTTCATTTCATGAAGGGAATAAAACAAATCACTATCGACCCGTCCTTCGTCTCCTGAAAGGCCCGGCAGACTGTGTGCCGCTGGGCAGCGACAATAATAATAATAATAATACGTTCTCATTACATCAGTGTGAGGCCGATGTCATGCTTCCCGACCTCTGAGAAGTGTGTGTGATCCAAAGCGAACAGCGGGAAATCTCAGTTCGCTCTCAGCCCTACTGGATCGATTTATTGCTGTCGGGAAGCAGTGACGGAGGAAAAGAGCAGAGCAGGGACTCCGAATACGATAATGAAAGGTTCTATTTAGGCAAGATGCTGTCCCTGGTGCTCTGCATTTTAATAAGAGAGAACAGCCATGCGTGTGTTTGCATAGTCAGTCGCAGCCCTTCAAGCTGTCTCTCACACTGTGCTCTCGTGTGTTGTTCTGTTACGACCTCATTTATTTGGTGAAATGAAATCCGAGCTGATTTGCGCTGTTCATTTTGAATAATGAGCATGTTCGTCATTTATGAGCGGAGCAGTGTGTTTGGGAAATAATTTTTTGTTCACATTTAAAGTATTTCCGCTCATACTGAATGATTATACTGTACCGTAAGTGCCGATTTTTGCGACTTTTGGGCTGAATGGTAGCAGAAGCAAGTCCTTTATAAACTATAAACTTTCCAGAGACTGATCCATTTTTACATTGTTTTATCGACTGAAGGACCCAGAAATCATTTGGTAACGTTGACATCTGTCGTCCTGTGATTGGTCCTTGTTTGTCATGTGGTCCCAGCTTAAAGTCATCCAAAATGCAGAATTACACTCACCGACCACTTTAAAAGGAACTTGTTCTTGAGTCCACGATTCCTGTTCTTGGCTGCAGGAGTGGAACCCAATGTGGTGTTCTGCTGTTGAATGCTGAGATGCTTTTCTGCTCACCACGGTTGTAAAGAGTGAATATGAGTTACTACATCCTTCCTGGCGGCATGGTGGTGTAGTGATTAGCACTGTCGCCTCACAGCAAGAAGGTCCGGGTTCGAGCCCTGTGGCCGGCGAGGGCCTTTCTGTGTGGAGTTTGCATGTTCTCCCCATGTCCACGTGGGTTTCCTCAGGGTGCTACGGTTTCCCCGACAGTCCAAAGACATGCAGGTTAGAATAATTGATGGATCTAAATTGACCGTAGGTGTGAATGTGAGTGTGAATGGTCTGTGTGTCAGCCCTGCGATGACCTGGCGACTTGTCCAGGGTGTACCCCGCCTCTTGCCCATAGTCAGCTGGGATAGGCTCCAGCTCGCCTGCGACCCTGTACAGGACAAGCGGCTGCAAATAATAGATGGATAGATGGATGGACTATATCCTTCCTGGCCAAAAAGCTCAAACCAATCTGGCCATTTTTCTCTGATCTCTCTTATCAACAAGGCGTTTGTTTTTTCCACCCACAGAACTGTCACTCTCACTTGCTCGATGTTTGTTTTTTGTTTTTGTTCGATGTGACTTAAGTTTGCTGGCAGGTTTATACATGTTGGTCGTACTGATTTTCCTCATACTTGTAAATATGTTGATAAAGTCCAATCAACTATAAATTACCAAGGGTATTCATGGCACGTTTATGTTTAGCGACGCCCACAAAACCAGTCAAGGTTCACATTAGTGCTTCTCATTCGACAAAAGTTTTCCCTAGCTGAATTTGCATAAATGCTATATTTCTTGAGTAAATGTTCCTGTGAATGCTTTTCAGATAAATTCGCTCGTGTCCATTTTGGTAAATGAAGCCCGATGTTGGTGGGATCTGTTTTAGTAAAAGATTATTACCCTGTCCACACTAGGGATTTTGTACCGATACGATACTACTTTTGTACCACAACACCTGTCCACACTAGCAACTATACCGGTACTGTAGCGGTATAACTGTATCGGTACGAAACCCACAATTGTATGGGTTTCATACCGGTACAGTATCGGTACTGTAGCGCTTCGCTGTAGTGTGGACAGATGAAGCGGTTCTATATTGATACAAATATAATGCGCATGCGAAAACGAAACGACCGTGGAGCTACATGGAGTAAAGAAAGGGGGGAGAAAGGGAAAGGGGGAGGAGGGAGAGAGGGGAAAAGAGGGAGGAAGAAAGGAGGAAGAGGGGACAAGGGAGAGAAAGGGAGGGGAAGAGAAGGGAAGAGGGAGAAAGGGAGGGGAAGAGAAGGGAAGAGGGAGAAAGTGAGGGGGGAGAAAGGGAGATTCATTTTCTTTGTTTCTTTCTCAACTGCCTCGCGCGTTTTATACAATTCGACTGAATAAATGACCACCAGAAATACAGACTGTACATTGACAACAAAAAGCACACACACGTTGTTTCATCCGCCATATTCTTGGAAGGAAGTTACTCAGTAACCACGGAAACATTTCGCGCACGCGCATTTCAACTTCCGTGAAAGAAAACCGCAAACATTTCTCACTAGTGTGGACAGACGCACTAAACTGTACCGGTATACTTTGTATCGATACAGTTATACCACTTTCGTACCGGTATAAGTGTGAACACAGCATAAGTTATTCCACGCAATCGAGTCGTACATGAGCTGCTATGCACCTCGTCAGCTATAAACCATGTACGACAAGATTGAGTGGAATAACTGTTTTATTCTATTCACATTCACTGGATTTTGAGAAGTTGAGCATTTTTATTTGTATTTTTTGCAAATTCGATAAATAAAACCTTTTATACAAAACGTCCAACAAAATCATATCTGCTTAGAATGTAAACAAGCCAGCGAAATGACAGGAGCAACTTGTGAAAAATGTGATGATGATTCTTGAAGAATAAAAAAAACAGGATACATTCTTACCAACAAACACTTTCATTTGATAGTTTGTTCCTTTTTTTTTTTGTATTTTTTGGGGTTTTGTTTTTGAGTAGTTTTTATTTCATCCTCGGCTGGTTCAGCAAAACGTTCCGCCATTTTGTTTTTCTCTACTCACAGTATATGAGCTGAGATCCTAGTAGTAGAGTAGCCAATCAGAGTGTGCGATTTCTCATAGCCACTGAATGTGGAGAGAATAATAAAAAATTATACCTCCTCATCAAATTTAATAATAAACTCAAAAATATATTTGCCCAGCCATGACAGAAAGATGGACACAAATGACATCTTCAACTCCCACTTTAGCAGATCGTACCATTTCCTTACGGAAACAGCTTTCAAATTCTTATTACCTCACTAGATAAATTTTGTAATTATATTCGTTCGTTAACAGCTGTGAGCTATTTTAAAGCCGGACTGGAAGCACACTCAGGAGGCACTGATTCGGTTGCTGAAATGCATTCTTTTTATTTGTAAAATGAAGTGAAAGTGGGGTGTGTGAAGTGCACAGCTTGGTGGAGCAGTGCTTATGAGTGTGCTGTGCAGCCTGGCTGTCTCAGGCTGAAGGGTTTGCATCCCATCTGGAGGAGGTGGCAGCTATGGGACACAAGGTGCTCTCATCTTTGCTTTCTAAGAAACAGGAGCAGGCGTCAGCTCAGTTAGAAAGAACGAGAACGAGCTTATGTGGATGTGTGGAGCTGTGGTGCCTTTTTATTCTCCTCTTCCGATGTCTCATGGAGGGTAGATGATTAACACGTTCCAGCCGAGCAGAATCAGCAGGTCCTGCCCTCTGGCCATGTGCACACTGGTCGTCCACAACACTGTTGGTGCTGAATTACCGCAGTAGAGCGTGACCTGGTGAATGGTGCTGTCCTTTCAGCACCACTGGAGCGAAATGCTGAGGAAGGAGCACTTGTCAGTTAGCTGGTACGCGACCATAGAGCATGGTCATGTCAATTGAGATTGTAATGTAGATTGAATTTATGAAGATTGATATACTTTGTGACTAAATGGGGTGGGACGGTGGTGTAGTGGTTAGCACTGTCGCCTCGCAGCATCAAGGTTCTGGGTTCGAGTCCAGTGGCCAATGGGGCCTTTCTGTATGAAGTTTGTATGTTCTTCCCATGTCTGCGTGAGTTTCCCCTGGCTGCTCTGGTGTCCCTCACAGTCCAAAGACATGCAGCCAGGCTAACTGGCTACTCCAAGTTGTCCATTGATTAAGCTTGGACTGAGGGATGGACTCTGCCAAGTTTAAAATGCCCTAGACACACCAATGATAGACTGTTAAAATGTCATCAGTGGTGCCCCTGCAGCTCTTGCCGGCTATGAGATGAAGAAGACAGAGAAGAGGCGATGTGACTAAATTTCCTAACTACTAGCTAGCCACAAGTTTGTTAGCTAGCTAGCATGGTTATCTCCATCTCTGTTGTAGCTAAGCTACTTTCTACATTTGCAATTGCCACACTCAAATACTGTAGTTTTTTTTCTTTAATTTCTTTCTTTTGGCATAATAACCACTTTCCAAGCTGGAGTATTTCTTTAAAGGACCCATGGCATGGTGGTTTGTTGATGCTTTAAACGGGCTCGTGGAGGATTCTGGATGTTATATCCGCAGCCTTTCTCGAAATGAACCCTCGGCACGTAGATATAGCCTCCTGGGAGAAAGCCCCATTTCAGCCCTTTTACCAGTGCGTCGTTTTGCTAATGAGAAGCATGGAGGCGGGGAAGGGTGGGGGCGGGCCATGGGGGGAGGGGCTTGACCAAGCTGCGGGCATGAGTGAGAGTGTTCGGAGTGGTAGTTTACGAACGTATAATACCCTAGGCTTGAACACGCACTCCATAACCAAAGAGGATAGAAGCAGCAACTACAGCAACATATCGCTTATCCAACAGAAGACATGCATTGCGGAGCAATAGTCAAACATAAGCTCATAAGTTACAGTCAATTTCCAGACTAAACTCAGTTTAACAGAGCATGCTGCATGCTTTTTGGTTTTGTAGCGCAGAGTACCTGGCTAACTGCAGGAAGCGGTTAGCTGCACAGCTAATGTAGCCATTGCAAGGCTAACGCACCGATTTTAAAACACGGCAGAACGACTTAACAGTTATACACTTACTTGTTCGGTGTTTGTGGCTGATGCGGCAGGGATGCTTGGTACGGACCCAGGCTTCAGTGACAGTTGATGTGCAAAACCTGCTCTGTACTGTCCCAAGTTGTGGAAACATTCCTCAGGAAAATGCTTCCGACAAACATACACCGTCTTAGGTAGACTCGACGGCGTATTATTGGAGTAAATAAAATTAAGCCACTGCATCTTCAGGGGCTCTCCCGTCGGCAGTAAAAACAGACTCCTTTCTGTGTTGTCACATCCATGTACAGCGCAATTTCCATGTTTCGCTCGCTTAGGTGGTGCCATGTTGTTGTGTCCTCTATGGTCTCCTCACTACAAAATTGAAGTGACGTATCTATGGTGGCAACTTTTGAGCTGGGCGGGCAATCCATACAGTGGGTGGGAATCCAGAGGGGGGGGCGTGGAGATCATCTCCTTTGCTGACGTAGTAAAGGGAAGAGCCTATCAACGCGCCATTTTGACGCGCCATTCTCAAATGTTGACAAAGGGTGGGCATAGTTTGGTTTACACATTGACATTTCTAGCCACTGGGGTGACTTAAGAAGGTCAGAGGAACTCATTTTAACGTTAAAAAACCTCAGAAAGTGAAAATTTCATGCCATGGGACCTTTAACAAAAAAAAAAAAAATGCAGAACTTGGGCGACTTTGCTGTTTCTGAAACTTCCATGGTGTTAAATCTGTCAGGAAATGGTGAACTGTGTGATGAAGTTCATGTCCTTGTCTTTACTTATTTCTCTCTGTGTCTTGCTCCGTTTCCTCCTTTTATCACCAGGTCCCTCATTATCTGGGTGAACAGACCTCTGCCACTTTGGGCGCTCCAGGTCGGATCACTTAACCTTTTTCTTACGCACGCACACACACACACACACACACACACACACACACACACACACACACACACACACACACACACACAGAGCAGACTACCAATATCACTCCAACTCAGGCACAAAAAAAAGGCAATTATAGATTTATGTGGACAAATAAATGCACACAGCTTTCACAACACACACACACACACACACACACACACACACACACACACACACACAAGACCTGTGTGTCACTGCCTTTTTGTGCTGATCCTGTATTTGGACACTTGGTCCAGACATTTCACAGTAAGCACTTTTATTCACACCCACTGCTTCCTCCTACACTGTGTGTCTTTCCTCATCTCTGTCTTTCTCTGCCTCCGTTCTCTCTCCCCAGGTCCTTGTGGCTTTCATCAGCTTTTCAGAAACCATGTTGCTCGTGTATCTGAGCTACAAGGTAAGAGACCACTGATACACAAGTGCAACACCCTGAAACTTATTTACAGTAGGATTAAGGGTGGAATTTATCATTTCTGAACGTTTAAATTGGGTCCATGACGGTATATCAGGTATAATAGGATCTGGAGAGAATGGTCAGCATTAGCCGCTGTTCCTGCTGACATATTGTCCATGAGTAAATACGGCTCCCTGGTGTTGTCATTTTCAGGGAACATAATGAGATCCTGTAACCTGAGTCACAGGTTGCATGCGACTATAAATCCTATAAATCCTGAAATAAGACTTTCTGACAATGCTGACTGGCTGATGGCACCAGCTTCAAACTTTCACCAACACCTGTCTAAAGAGGATCCTACAGATTTTCTATCATTACATTACATTACATGGCATTGAGCAGACGGTCTTATCCAGAGCGACGTACAAGAAGTGCAAAAGTCAGGTACATGAAGTGCTGAACTTCTAGACAAGAAAGTTCTAGTGCCAAGTGAGCAAGTGACAGCAATACCTAGTGTAATATTCTGTTGAAGTACCAATACTCAAACAGCCAAGGAAACAAACTAATGATATAAAGTACAACTAAATAGAGAACTCGAACAGCTAACCCCAGGCTAGACCATACACGCCCTGGGTTGGTCAAGACTGAAACACAGTTGCACAGTGGGCAGGGGAGAGGTGCAGCCTGAAGAGGTGGGTCTTCAGTCTGCGCTTGAAGGTGGTCAGAGAGTCAACAGTTCTGACCTCAATGGGAAGGTCAGTCCACCAACAGGGAACCAGGACAGACAGCAGTCTTGAGTGGGCTGGGGAGGAGTGGAGAGGAGGAGGTGCCAGGTGACCAGTATTAGCAAAGTGTAGGGATCTGGCTGACAGATCAGATGCTGGCCCTAACCCCTTTGATGCGAGCTGCGACAGGTAGCCAGTGCAGGTTGGCAAGCAGAGGGGGTGACATGGGGAGAATGAGGGAGGTTGTAGACCAGGCGAGCTGGATGAGCTGCAGGGGTCTGATGGCAGAACCTGGAAGGCCAGCAAGGAGAGAGTTGCAGTTGTTCAAGTGTGAGAGGATCAGTGCTTGGACCAGGAGTTGAACAGAGTAGGTGGTAAGAAAAGGGTGGCTCCTTCAGATGTTGTAGAGCAGGAATGTACATGTCAGGGTCACTGCAATGATGTTCGCTGAGGAGGAGAGTTTGTGGTCGAAAATGAATGAAATGAAGATCTGTGGCAGAGGAGAGGACAGAACAGTAGCTGGTGAAGGATGAAACCATAAGATTATGCCAAGGATGGATCAAGCATGCACACTTGAAGCCAAGCTCACATAGATTCCCTGAGATGAGTGGAATAAAACAAAATCTAAGCCAATATCCAGAGGTGGACTTCAGGAGATTGAGCTACTCCTGAAGTCAACTGGAAAGAAGTGAGGTCACGGACCACCAGTTTAGAGCCAGTATCACAAGTGGAGCTGTGGATTAAGTCAAATTTTGTTAGCATTTAAGAGCTTTGATGTAGTTTTAAATAATTGTAGGCAGTGTTGTATAACTCAAGATAGGTCTAAAGACCACTTTTTGAACGTCTCTTCTCGGAATCGACCACATTTGTACTTGGTCTTGTCTCAGTCTCGGGCATAGAGACTCGGAATTTTATTTCAGGAATGGTCAAGACCACAACTGTGGGGATTTCACTAAACTGCATGTACATTGTCTAATTTATTTGTGAGCATCGTTCCTGTGATTGGATGTAAAATTTCCTGCTTCAAATGTGATCAATAACGTGACTCATTGCTAATTTGAAATTTTTCTTCCTGTTAACAACCGTCACCCCTCCCCCACCCCTTTCACACACACTCACTATTTTTACATGCACATAGAGAGAATCGAATTTCTGCCGTTGCTCGACTGAAATCGAAGTTCAAAATGCCATGTATACACCTTAATTCGGCTGAAATTGAACCGAACTTGATTTCTCGGAATCGAGCTACACGACCTAGTTTATGCGATTTCTGCCGAGCTACTTTGTGCATGTATACCCTATCGAGCTAGTTGTCGAGCTACTTCCGGAAGTGACGAGTGACGAGACCACAAGCGGGAAACACAACAGCCGCGGTAGGCATGACAACAGTAGTAGTGAGCAGCAGAAGAGGTCAGGAGGAACAAACGAAGAAGAGAAAATGGCGATGTAGAGCTCTCTGAAGTGTGGGTGGAGCACAGAGGACGGCAGGACAAAGCGTCTGGTACTAATAGGCTTTTTATTGTCAGACTTTTCAGTTTAACAGCCTACTTTTATTCTTGAGAGAAGCGCGCGTGCGCGCGCACACACGCGCGCGCTGTGTTCTAGTCCCGGGATGAGCTCTCCCCTCTGCCTCCTTAAATAGGGCGTGGTTACTGGGAAGACACACAAACACAGGTTAATTACCGTCAGGTGTACCGTCGTTCTGCCACTCACCTTCCCTGGCTCCGCCCTCCTGTCACAGACCGGCGCTTGACCACGCCCCCACTGCCACAGGCAAGCAGAAACATGCACTTCTGGAGCAATAAGGAGACAGAGTTCATGCTCATTCAGCTTAAGGAGTTGAATATATTAAAATTCATGGACGGGAGAAAAACGCGCAATGGAGAACACGGAACTGATAACTTTGTTTACACTCTTGAATAGCTCTTCTTCATGACGACAACCGGAAGTGTATCAACACGATGGGGCGTGTAGCGCCACCTGTGGCTCGGGTGCACAATGTACCTCACACAATAGCCCGATTTCATTGTGCGCATGTAGGATTGGATTTCTCTGGCACCCTGCTGGGACCTTCAGCTCGATTACCGACAGCAGCTCGATTACCGACAGCAGCTCGATTTGGATGTGCATGTAAACGTAGTCAGTGGTCTCGTCCTGGTCTTGACTCTGTCTCGTCCTGCCTTGATCTTGGTCTTGACTTGATGTCAAGCCTTCAAAATCTTGGTCATGACTTGGTCTCAGTTTAGGTTGCCTTGACTACAACACTGATTATAGGAAATAGACATAAATATACATGGGGAAGCCATGGTATAATGGTTAGAGAAGCAGCTGTGGGACCAAAAGGTCACCTGTTTGATTCCCTGGACCAGCAGGAATGGCTGAAGTGCCCTTGAGCTAGGCACCTAACCCCCAACTGGGCGTTTGAAAATGTTTGTGTGACCCGTCACATTAAACGCTACTCTTCGTAAACTGCTTGGGCGTTTTCACCTAAACTCACCCAAAAGACTCTAAAGACATATTCCAACAAGAATTATTCACCAGGTGGTGCCACCTACCATGGATGAGGCTACACAGGGGTTATATGCAATTTCACAAAAATCACTACTTCTACAGGATTGATTGGATTTCAAACTCGCAAACAACAACAGTGGCTGGTATGAGCTTCAGCCTCAATGAGGCTATTTTTTTAAATTTTATTATTAATGGACTGCTGGTACACATTTTGGATGTACGGTACAATCTCCTAAGTACCAAGAGATCCCAGCCTGAGCTAGTTGCCTCCGTCAGGAGGTTATGACCTAAGATTATAAACGAAAACATCCATCTAAATCAACACAGAAATGGAAAATCCAGCCAACATTTTTGATGTACACCATCACTTCCTGTATCATCTTCCTTCGCAATCAGGGAGTGAAAATTTATTTATGAAGCAGGCAGTCCCTTCAGGCAACATGAAATCGAAACATGCACAACTGTTGCTGGAAATCGGTTTCCGACGTTATTTTCTCAGGCCAACCCAGGCCATTCCTGATGATGGGCAGCTCTATCTAACAAAACCCAGTGTTTTGGTGTGCACATTCTCAGGTGCCGGTTATTTATTTTTTTTCTTCACCTCAAGGTGTGCTTGAAAACTCTTCAGTTTTCAATGAGGGATCAAAGGGGAAGGATGGAAAAAGAAGAGAGGGAAAGAAAGAAAGAATGAGAGACAGCTGTACCAATCAGCTCTTTGTTTTCTGAGAGCTCTTGTGCTGGATGCGTGAGTGGAGGGGGACGGAGCAGCAGGCATGCCCGTCCTCTTCAGAACCCCTTGGTAATGCCATCCCTTTGATTTCTTACTTCTTCTTTGAAGTCCTTGCAGATTCTCACCATCTCTCTCTGTCTCTCTCTCTCTCTGTGTCTCTCTCTCTCTCTCGCTCTTTCCGCCCTCTATTGATTTCTGCTGTAATGAACAAATCCTTTCTGCCCACGCCAAACTTGCGTGGGTAACAAATAATACCGCGCTGCCCCTCACAGATTCACCTTCCATCCCTACACACCCTTTGTCCCACGTCCATAATTTTTTTTTTTTGTTTATCATGCTAATACAGTTTTAGGCACAGTGCATAGCCTCACAGCTCCAGGGTTCCTGGTTCAGTCCTGAGCTCCGGTTACTGTCTTGAATTTCTGCACACGTTCATCCCATGTCCATATGGATTTCCTCTGGTTTCCAACACCTCCCAAGTATGCCAGTAGGTGAACTGGCTGCTCTAAAGTGCCATGAAGTTTGAATGTGTGTGTGTGTGTGTATGGGGGGTTCAACCCCATGCCCAGTGTTCACCCGATGAGGCTCTGGATCCACCCTCACCAGGATACACTAGTTACTGTAGATGAATGAATGAATAATAAAGTTTCACATTACATTTTCACAGCAGGATCATTATTCTTCATTAATATCACTCAAGTATAAAAAAGTTATGATGTAATACTGTGAAGTGCAGTTTGCTTTTAGGAACATTTTTTTATATCACTAACCATTTTTGTTAACAGGATTCTCTCTTCGCTATGAATAGAAACCTTATTCCATCATTGTTATCGATTGAAACCTGAGGACAACTTTATATCCTTTTTACAGTTATTCCACGAAATTGAGTCGTACATGAGCCGATAGCCGATGAGGCGCGTAGCACCAAGTTGTCTCTAAGCCATGTACGACAAGATTGAGTGGAATAACTGTTTTATTCTATTCACATTCCCTGGGTTTTGAGAAAGAGAGCAGGTTTTTTTTTTTGCAAATTCGATAAATAAAAACTTTATACAAAACGTCCGACAAAATAATTTCCACTTACAGTAGGATGTAAACAAACCTGCGAAATGACAGGAGCAATTTGTGAAAAATGCGATGATAATAATTCTTGAATTCTTACCAACAAATACTTTCATTTGATATTTTGTTCCTTTTTTGTATTTTTGGGGGGTTTTGTTTTTGAGTAGAGTTTTTATTTCGTCCTCGGTTGGTTCAGCAAAACACTCTGCCATTTTGTCTTTCTCTACTCATGGTATATGAGCTGATAGCCTAGTAGTAGAGTAGCCAATCAGAGTGCACAATTTCATATCCAGTGAATGTGGATATTATACGTGTGTGTGTGTGTGTGTGTGTGTGTATTACACAATTATTATTCAAAGTTCAGCATTTCCTGATGCAGGACATTCTGGATAAAAATTCTGTAGCCATGTTTCCATTAACCTGCTTAATGCACAATTTGAAATCGAGAACAACAACAACAAAAAACAACCAGTGGAAACGCGCGAATTTAAAAAAAAAAAAAACCTCTCAAATATCACAAAAAAACTTTTTACACTCACAGGAGTTGGTTTTTCAGACGATTCGATAAAGCTGTATTTCACAAAATTTAAATGGAAACACATTTTTCACATTTACATCACATGACATGAGAAAATGGAAACGCTACCTTTCTGAAAAAGTGTACAAGAAGAGAAAACCCAACTTTATTCACGTAACTTTATTCGCTTAATGGAAACACGAACTATTCATAATCTGTATTTTATCAAAATTTTAAAAACATTGCTTCAATTTAACACAAAGCTATAATTGAAATCCCGGCTAGTGATCAGAGGTACGTTTCCCAAAAGCTTCTTAATACTAAGAGTGCTCAGAGGTGGACAAAGTACCCAACTTCATTACTGAAGTCAAAGTACAGATCCCACTGGTCAAATGTTACTCCGATACAAGTGAAAGTTCTCCAGTCAAATTTTTACTTAAGTTAAAGTACTGAAGTACTTGCTTTTAAAAATACTTGAGTATTAAAAGTACATTTTCTGTCAACGCAACGTTGTATTATTGCCACAATGCTTACAAAACCTGATGCTGTTACCAAAGACAGAAATGTGAATTCACAAAATGAACGCATGCTGTGCCATCATGGTGGTTTAACGTTAAGCTAGCTAGTCAGTGAAGCTCCACCTGACATGCTAGCAAACTCTTTTCAAACTCAAAATCATATTGGTAGCTAACGCTACTAGAAAAGAAAGATTTCTACATTCTGTTTATTTGGCAACATTATGCTAAAACATATTTCTGAAAGGACTTCAGATAAGTTAACGTTATTCATGTTAGCGTAACTCTGTTTTCACATGCATTAGCTGTTAGTTATAACAGTGTCCAAGTTAACTAGCTATGTGTTAACGTTAGCCGTGGACAAGGCTGCGGCAACTTGGCGGGAAAATCCATAGAAAGTAATTTGACTAACCAGACTGCATAGCTATTGCAATGTTATCGCTAGCTCTAAAAGCACAGATGACTTCGTTGGAAGCTTTCTCTTGGAATAAAACATTTATATACCTCAATATGCTTCCGCAGGTTGGATGGCAAGTTTTTGTAGGCCATGATGTGGTTCGTTTTCAGCAAACAAAGCAAACATTTAAAATGAAATGTATCTTTAATCCTTTCAGTAAACTGAAACATGGGTTCTAGGCATGGCCATGAGTATGTGCATTCCTCAGAAGAACTGCCACCTTCCATTCTGCCATCAACTGATTGAAAAACCAATCATATTTTCGAAAAGAAAAGAAAAACACATCCACTTTCAAAGCCGCTTCATAGTAACAAGGACCTTGATAGAAATGTAGTGGAGTGAAAAGTACGATATTTGTTTTTCAAATGTAGTGAAGTTAGTCATAAGTTTCCAAAAAAATAATACTCAAGTAAAGTACAGATACTCAAAAAGTGTACTTAAGTACAGTACTCAGGTAAATGTACTTTGTTACTGTCCACCTCTGAGAGCGCTTAACTACAACCCCAATTCCAAAAATTTGGGCCGCTGTGTAAACTGTAAATTAACAACAGAATGTGATATGCAAATCATGGAAACCCTATATTTCATTGAAAATAGAACAAAGACTTTTCATATGAAATGTTGAAACAGAGAAATGTTATTGTTGTTTTTTTTTAATGTATGCTCATTTTGAATTTGATGTCAGCAACATATTAAATAACACAAAATTACATATTAAAACTGCATGGCTCTGGAGTAAAAGAGTCTGGGCGCTAAACTGGCCTGCCTGCAGTCCAGATCTGTCTCTCATTTAAAACATTTGGCGCATTATGAAGCACAAAATACGACAAAGGAGACCCCAAACCGTTGAGCAACTGAAATTGTCCATCATGCAAGAATGGGAGAAAATTTCTCTTTCAAAACTACAGCAATTGGTCTCCTCAGTTCCCAAACGTTTACAGAGTGTTGTTAAAAGCCGTGGTGATGCTTCTGAAATGTGTTGCTGACATCAAATTCAATATGGGCATATATTTTTCAAAAAGCAATAAAAATTTCTCAGTTTCAACATTTGATATGGGGCGGCATGGTGGTGTAGTGGTTAGTGCTGTCGCCTCACAGCAAGAAGGTCCTGGGTTCGAGCCCCGGGGCCGGCGAGGGCCTTTCTGTGTGGAGTTTGCATGTTGTCCGCGTGGGTTTCCTCCGGGTGCTCCGGTTTCCCCCACAGTCCAAAGACATGCAGGTTAGGTTAACTGGTGACTCTAAATTGACCGTGAATGTGAGTGTGAATGGTTGTCTGTGTCTGTGTGTCAGCCCTGTGATGACCTGGCGACTTGTCCAGGGTGTACCCCGCCTTTCTCCTGTAGTCAGCTGGGATAGGCTCCAGCTTGCCTGCGACCCTGTAGAACAGCGGCTAGAGAAGATGAGATGAACATTTGATATGTTGTCTTTTGTACTATTTTCAGTGAAATATAGGGTTTCCAAGATTTGCACATCATCAAGTTCTGTTCTATTTACAGTTTAATGATCTTTGTGCTGTGTTGCTTTTGGGAAACTTGGCACATATCAGTCATGGTTGCATCACTGGGATTTAAATAAAAAAAATTTTTTTTTTAATTTCCAAACAATTTTTACCATTTTTTTTCCGTCATTTGGCATTCAATTGTGCAAACGCAGACTTAATGTGCACATTAAGTTTAGTTATTAATTACTTCTTTTTACAGATCAAATCCATAGCAGTTTACATGGTGCACCAACAGCCAGTCATCCCTGTACAAGGACTGTTTATTGGTCCCACATGGAATGTTCACGATACATTTGTTAGGGTTTTGCTGGGATTCGAACCTGGTTCGTTGGTGTGATAATCCAGCAAACCCCCACTAGGCCACCAGGGGGATGACTCAAATGCAGAGGCGTGAGGCGGAAGTAGAAAAAGAATCAAAAGGTTTATTTAAACTATATACACTATATACAGGGCAAAACAAAAGACAAAAAAAAAACCAAAGAGTATAATCCAAAAGAAAAGCAAAGTGCAAAAATTCAAAAGCTAAGAAGATCAAAAAACACAGTACAAAGGAAACTGGAGATAAACATAACAGCACAAAGACTCCGTGACAAGAGGACTGAACTCAGGGGTATAAATAGACAAACTAATTAAGGACACAGGTGAAGATAATTAGGCAATTAACACAAACACAAGACACAGGAACAGTGGCGGCCTCTAGAGGCCAAAATAAACACGACATGAAAAGGAAATAACAGCGGCCTCTAGAGGCCAAAACAGTCCTAGTCCTAACAGGACCCCCCCCTCTAGGAGCGTCTCCTGACGTTCCCAGGGCGATCCGGATGGGCCGAATGGAAGTCCCGACATAGTTCTTTATCAAGGACATCCCGAGCAGGAACCCAGCAGCGCTCCTCAGGACCATAGCCCTCCCAGTCCACCAGATATTGCAACCCGCCGCGGACCCGGCGGGAGTCAAGCAGGCGATTCACAGTGAACACAGTCTGCCCCTGGAAGATGCGGGGGGGTGGGGGGTTCCTAGGGGCAGGGGCATACGTAGACGTCAGTACGGGCCGTAACAGGGAAACATGGAAAGTGGGGTTGATCCTCAGAGTCCGGGGCAACTGGAGCCGGTAGGAGACAGGGTTCACCCTGCGCACCACCTTGAAGGGGCCAATGTAGCGAGGAGCAAGCTTGCGGTTCTCCACCCGCAGTGGAAGGTCCTTAGTGGACAGCCAAACACGCTGCCCAGGGCGGAAAGCGTGTGCAGGTCTTCTATGGCGGTTGGCCTGAGTCTGGTTGGTTCTGGAGGTCTGTATGAGGGTCTTCCTGACCTTGCTCCAGGTCTTGCGACACCGTCTCACATATTGGTTGACCGAGGGCACCCCCGCGTCCTCCTCCTGGTCCGGGAACAGAGGTGGCTGGAACCCGAATTGGCACTGGAATGGCGACAGCTTGGTGGCCGATGACTGCAGGGTGTTGTGGGCGTACTCCGCCCATGGCAGCCAGGTGCTCCACGATGTCGGGTTATCCATAGCCAGGCCTCGCAGGGTGGTTTCCAGGTCCTGGTTGAGCCTCTCCGTCTGACCATTAGACTGTGGGTGAAACCCAGAGGAGAGGCTGGCAGTGGCTCCGATGACCTTGCAGAACCCGTGCCACACTCGGGAGGAGAACTGGGGCCCTCGGTCTGAGACGATGTCCTGTGGAAGACCAAAGACTCGGAAGACATGATTAAACAAAAGTTTCGCAGTTTCAAGAGCAGAGGGGAGTTTGCACAGTGGTATGAAGCGGCAGGCCTTGGAGAATCTGTCAACTAAGACCAAAATGACCGTGTTACCTTGTGACTCAGGGAGACCCGTGATAAAGTCGACTGCCACGTGGGACCAGGGACGCCGGGGAATGGTCAGAGGATGCAGGAGACCCTGGGGACGCTGTCGTGGGTTCTTGGTTCTGGTGCAAACCTCACAGGACAGGACAAATGACCTTACTTCCTTCTCCATGTTAGGCCACCAGAAGCGTCTTTTCAGGAAGTCCAGGGTCCTCCGAGCTCCCGGGTGGGCGGTGAGAGGGGAAGAGTGACCCCACTGGAGAATCTTGGCCCGGGCTTGATGTGGGACGTACAAGAGGCCTGGTGGCCCCGTCCCAGGACCGGGGTCCTGGCGTTGGGCTCGTCGGACAGCCTCCTCAATACCCCAGCGGACAGGGGCCACAATCCGGGACACAGGGATAATAGGCCCGACTTCATTCTCCCTGTTAGTGGCAGAGAACAGTCTGGACAGTGCGTCAGGTTTGGTGTTCTTGGAGCCGGGGCGGTATGAGAGGGTGAAGTCAAACCGACTGAAAAACAGGGCCCACCTAGCCTGTCGAGGGTTCAGTCTCTTGGCTTGCTGGAGGTACTCCAGGTTCTTGTGGTCAGTCCAAACCAGGAATGGATGTTGTGCTCCCTCCAGCCAGTGCCTCCACTCCTCAAGGGCCAGTTTGACCGCTAGCAGTTCTCGATCCCCCACATCGTACCGGGACTCAGCAGGACTCAGGCGGTGGGAGAAGTAAGCGCAGGGGTGCAGCTTTCCTTCCGAACGTTGAGAGAGCACCGCGCCGACACCACTGTCCGAGGCGTCCACCTCCACGATGAATGGTTGGGAGGTGTCCGGGAGAACCAGAATGGGTGCCGTGCAGAAGCGGTCCTTGAGGTCTTTGAACGCCTTTTCTGCCTGAGGAGACCAGCCATAAGATCCACCTGTCCCTTTGGTGAGGTCTGACATGGGTGCTGCCACAGAACTGAAGTTCCTGATGAACTTGCGGTAGAAGTTAGCGAATCCTAAGAACCGCTGAACCTCCTTAACGGACTTGGGAGTAGGCCAATCCCGGACGGCCAGGGTCTTGGCAGGGTCCATTTGGAGTTGGCCTGTCCGTACAATAAATCCCAGAAAGGAGACCTCGGGAACATGAAATTCGCATTTCTGGGCCTTGGCGAACAGATTGTTCTGTAGCAGCCTCTGGAGAACCTGGCGGACATGGTGGCGGTGCTCCTGCACGGTCTTGGAAAAGATAAGGATGTCGTCGAGGTAGACAAAAACGTATAGGTTAATCATGTCCCTTAAGACGTCGTTGATTAGGGCCTGAAAAACAGCTGGTGCGTTGGTGAGTCCGAAGGGCATCACCTGGTATTCGTAGTGCCCAGACGGGGTGTTAAAGGCAGTCTTCCACTCGTCTCCCTGTCGGATACGGATGAGGTGGTATGCGTTCCGTAGGTCCAACTTGGTGAAGACGGTGGCGCCTTGGAGCAGGTCGAAAGCTGTGGACATCAGCGGAAGGGGATATCGGTTGCGCACAGTGATCTTATTCAGGCCCCTGTAATCAATACATGGTCGGAGCCCCCCATCCTTCTTGCCGACAAAGAAGAAGCCGGCTCCAGCAGGTGAAGTGGAGGGTCGAATAAACCCAGAGACCAGGGCATCTTTGAGGTATTCCTCCATGGCCTTGCGTTCTGGCTGAGAGAGTGAAAACAGTCTGCCACGAGGAGGGGTAGTCCCAGGGAGCAAGTCGATGGCACAGTCGTAGGCCCGGTGCGGAGGAAGAACGGCGGCCCTGCTCTTGCTGAAGACCTCCTTGAGATCCCAGTACTCTGTGGGAACTTGAGATAACTCGGTGAGATCAGGGGGCTCGGCAGGAGACACAGGAGAGCTAGAGAGCAGACAAGAGGCATGGCATGCAGGGCCCCATTCCACAACCTGGCTTGTTACCCAGTCTATGCGAGGGTTGTGGCGAGTAAGCCAAGGAAGGCCTAGAATAACTGGGAACTCAGGTGAAGGAATCAGGTGCAGGGATATTTCTTCCTTGTGACCTTGAGACTGGAGGAAAACTGGAGAAGTAACTTGGGTGACTCTTCCATCACCTAACGCTTGGCCATCGAGGGCAGACACAGACAGTGGGACTTCAAGAGGTGCAGTCGGAATATTGATGCTTTGGGCGAAGTGAATATCCATAAAGTTCCCAGCCGCCCCTGAGTCTATCAAAGCTTGACAAGAGTGGACAGACTCACCCCAGGAGATGGAGACCGGGATGTAGATTCCTTGGCCAGGGAGTCCGGGAGAGAGGGTAGGCCCCGTCACAACCCTCCCTCGGCTGGACGGGGCGGTCCTTTTCCCAAGAGTTCGGGACATGATGCTCGGAAGTGACCAGGCTTGCCACAGTAGATGCAGCACTTGTCCCTCCTTCTGCGCTCCCTCTCAGATGCGGAGAGGCGAGTACGACCCACTTGCATGGGTTCTGGACAGTCACTGAAGGAGGTAGACGGTCTCCAGGTAGAGGTAGGGAGGCTGGGGGGGCTCAAGGCTTGGTGGCGTTCTCTCATCCTGTTGTCCAGACGAATAGCATGTGAGATGAGGGTTTCGAGGTCACTTGGGCATCCAATAGAGGCCAGACCGTCCTTGATGGGGTCAGACAGACCATGGTGGAAGGCTGACACCAGGGCAGTCTCGTTCCATCCACTTACTGCTGCGAGTGTTCGGAACGAGATGGCGTAATCTGCGACGCTTCCTCCTTGCCGGATGGACATGAGCTTTCGGGCTGCGTCGGTACTGATGTCTGCCTGATCGAAGACCCGAAGCATCTCTTCAGAAAACAGCTGGAAATCAAAGCACTCAGGTCCCTGTCTTTGCCAGATAGCAGTAGCCCAGGCTCGCGCCTTACCAGCTAATAAGGTGATCACAAAGGCAATCTTGCGGCGATCCGTAGTGTAGGTGGTAGGCTGAAGCTCAAAGGTGAGTTGACACTGGGTAAGGAACTCTCGGCACTCACTGTGCTTGCCGTCATACCTCTGTGGTGCAGGAAGGCTGGGTTCGCGAGGTGAAGAAGGCAGCATTGCAGGAGGCACTGGAGCAGGAGTGGGAGCTGGATCAGGAGCAGGAACTGGATCAGGAGCAGGAGATGCAGGCAGAGATGTCAGCTGTGCCAGGGTTTTCCCAATTTGCTGAAGCAGTTCCTCGTGGCGAGCGAGGGCCTCACGTTGGCTGGTGAGCGTACGTCCATGAGCGTCCATGGTCGCTCCGAAGCGTGTCAAAGCTGCCATAATTCCCTGAAGGTTGGCCGGGTAGACAGTTGAAGCAGCCTCTGCTGAGTCGGTCATGACGGAGTCTTTCTGTTAGGGTTTTGCTGGGATTCGAACCTGGTTCGTTGGTGTGATAATCCAGCAAACCCCCACTAGGCCACCAGGGGGATGACTCAAATGCAGAGGCGTGAGGCGGAAGTAGAAAAAGAATCAAAAGGTTTATTTAAACTATATACACTATATACAGGGCAAAACAAAAGACAAAAAAAAAACCAAAGAGTATAATCCAAAAGAAAAGCAAAGTGCAAAAATTCAAAAGCTAAGAAGATCAAAAAACACAGTACAAAGGAAACTGGAGATAAACATAACAGCACAAAGACTCCGTGACAAGAGGACTGAACTCAGGGGTATAAATAGACAAACTAATTAAGGACACAGGTGAAGATAATTAGGCAATTAACACAAACACAAGACACAGGAACAGTGGCGGCCTCTAGAGGCCAAAATAAACACGACATGAAAAGGAAATAACAGCGGCCTCTAGAGGCCAAAACAGTCCTAGTCCTAACAACATTATAGTTACTTTAATTTAAAAAAAAAAAAGAACACATTCTCATGCAAAATTTGAGCAAAGACAAGTGGATGGAGGTTGATGCTGGTGGCTAGATTTTATTTGACTGAATATGAATCTCACTTTAACCTTTGTATGATTGACCTTTCATAGAACTGAGCCGTGTGAACAGTTCATTTACAAGCGCGAAACGATTTCAGCATAGTTCTGACTGCATTTAAGTTCAGTTAAAAGTTTAATTAAAACATGACATTTTACAGTATTTATATTTTACATGCCAAAATATGAGTACATTTAAACGTGCACAGTTTTTTCCTTTCTAACTTTTTTTAATAGAGGTACGATTTTTTTTTTCAACCCCAATGTGTCATTTTCAGCACACACACTCCCTCTGACCCTTCACTTTTCATTTCCAGGGCAACGTCTGGGAGCAAGTGTTGCGCGTCCCGTTCATCCTGGAGATGATCAGCGCCGTCCCTTTCGTCATCACTGTGAGTCTTATACACTCACTGTCCACTTTAATAGGAACTTGTTGTTGATTCTAAGATCCTTGGTCTTGGCTGCAGGAGTGGAACCCAGTGTGCTCTTCTGTTTTCTGTTGCGTGCTGAGATGCTTTTCTGCTCACCACAGTTGTAAAGAGCGATTATATGAGTTACTATATCCTTCCTGGCAAAAAAGCCCGAACCACCTCAAATCTGTCCATTTTCCTCTGACCTCTCTTATCAACAAGGTGTTTGTTTTTTCCCACCCACAGAACTGTTGCTCTCTCACTCACTCAATGTTTTTTGTTTTTCGCACCATTCTGTGTATAGAGACTGTGTGTATGTGGAAACCCCAAGAGATCAGCAGTTTCTGAAATACTCAAACCAGTCCGTCTCAGACCAACACCCATGCCATGGAGAAAGAAAGTCACACAAAAATTATCACAAATTTCCCAATTCGGCGGCACGGTGGTGTAGTGGTTAGCACTGTCGCCTCACAGCAAGAAGGTCTGGGTTCAAGCCCCGTGGCCGGTGAGGGCCTTTCTGTGCGGAGTTTGCATGTTCTCTCCGTGTCCGCGTGGGTTTCCTCCGGGTGCTCCGGTTTCCCCCACAGTCCAAAGACATGCAGGTTAGGTTAACTGGTGACTCTAAATTGACTGTAGGTGTGAATGTGAGTGTGAATGGTTGTCTGTGTCTATGTGTCAGCCCTGTGATGACCTGGCGACTTGTCCAGGGTGTACCCCGCCTTTCGCCCGTAGTCAGCTGGGATAGGCTCCAGCTTGCCTGCGACCCTGTAGAACAGGATAAAGCGGCTAGAGATAATGAGATGAGATGAGAAATTTCCCAATTCTGATGTTTGAACATTAACTGAATCCCAGATTGGCTGATTAGAGAACTGCAGAAAACAGCAGGTGAGTGCAGGGGCGTCAGAAGCATTTTTAATGTGGGGGGGACATACTGGTGGGGGGTCTGGGGGTCCTCCGCCAGAAAATTGTTAATTAATTAGATGCCATTTCCTGCATTCTGGTGTATTTTTAACAGGTTGTTAAACACCTAATTTTACCTACAAAAGTCACTTAATTCAATGACTATTTTAGAGACTAAACAATAAGTCCTCATTCAACTAGTCCATATATTCATCAGCCTGTTTTTAATTAAACCCACTGCTGTGCCTAAGATCATGAGATGACTGTGACACAATTTATCACCAACAATAGCTTTATGGGTGCATTTTACTTTTTATTTTGTGTTTCTTTTTTTATTTAGTTTTAGATGTAACACAACATGCCACTGTGCCAAGCAAGAGTGACACCCAACTGTCTGTTTAAAAATAAGAATATTCATAATTTCACACAATAAACAGGCATGACATGGCATCATGCAAACTTCATAACACAAAATCACACTGTGTCAAGCAACGGTGACACACAAAAAATAACTTCACACAATATATCTGTGACGAATCTCAGTCATCCAGGTACATAGTAATCTGTGGTTGGTTGAAGAGAGCAACTGGACTTGCTTGAAGATTCTTGAAGACGTTTCGCCTCTCATCCTAAAGGCATCCTCAGTTCTGTCTGACTAATAGGGAGTATCCAGTATTTATCCTCTCATGGATCATCATAGAATCCGAATCAGAATGCTGATGGCTGCATTGTAGGTGGCTGATAAAAGATGTCTTAGACACCCACCTCTGTTCAATGATGGTCGTTCCAGGTTGACAAAAATGAACGATCCTCTCTGGCCAAGATGTCTGCCAGTTTTCTGGAAGTCCTCTCATACTCCCGCACCAGTCGAAGGGATCTCATCCCAAAGTGCGTAGAAACATATCTGTGACGAATCTCAGTCATCCAGGTACATAGTAATCTGTGGTTGGTTGAAGAGAGCAACTGGACTTGCTTGAAGATTCTTGAAAACGTTTCGCCTCTCATCCTAAAGGCTTCCTCAGTTCTGTCTGACTAATAGGGAGTATCCAGTATTTATCCTCTCATGGATCATCATAGAATCCGAATCAGAATGCTGATGGCTGCATTGTAGGTGGCTGATAAAAGATGTCATAGACACCCACCTCTGTTCAATCATGGTCGTTCCAGGTTGACAAAAATGAACGATCCTCTCTGGCCAAGATGTCTGCCAGTTTTCACACAATGAACAGGTGCAATTTTGTTCACCACCAACAGTGACTTTAGTGGGTGCGTTTTACTTTTTTTCCAATTTAGTGATACTCATAACAAAAATGACATGGCATCATGCAGTCTTCATCACACAAAATCACACTGTGTCAAGCAACGACACGTAAAAGAGAACTTCACACAATGAACAGGTGCAGTTTTGTCAACCTACATGCAATGGTGGTACTACAGTAACATTTACAGATTAGTATAACAAACAGATTTATAGATATAACTCCTTCTTACATTGGTGCCACCACAATTTCTACCACTTCATAACTTTTATCCCCCTTTCCTTCACAGTCCACCTGGAATAACATCCAGCATAATGGAATACCCCATTAGGCTAAGCTTATTCCATTGTTTAATTGAACATTAACGTGGCCTGGGGTTCATTTTGAGGGCATATAACAAAAGAATAAGGTTTTAGCAAAAGCTAGACATTGTGAGGTGGTGATGGGGCTGACGTCACCTCCTCCACTTTCTAGCAGCCTGCACCTTGCACCAACATTTCTCTGCTTGCACTGAGATTCACTTCACTTGCACGCAGGTAACGCCCGGAAAACCCGGAGTGGATTTTCAGTAGTATGTGTATTCTCTTATCGATCAAGTGGAATGGATTCTTTCACGAAGGAATAGAAACGGCGCTGGGTGAACTAATATTTTATGTTAAATGTGGGGGGTCCAAACAAAGAATTATGAAATGTGAAGGGGACATGTCCCCGCCACATTCAGTGGTGGTGACGCCCATGGGTGAGTGGATGGGTGTTCCTGATAAAGTGGCTGGTGAGTGTACAACCGGAATAACATCATAGAGAGATCACGAATTACAGAAAAAGCCAACATAAAGTGTGTTCGTAAGATTTCAGGCCACCATGATCCATCAGAACAGCTTCACTGTGCCTTGGCATCATTTCTCCAAGTCTCTTCTGAAAGCTTTTCCCTCGTGTAGTATAGAAAACACTGGGTTGTAATGAGTGTGAAGGATGGATTATATGATTGACATCATTTTCCTCCTCATCAGACCATTCAGTGAGCCATTACAAGCTGTGAATGTTCTTAATCAAAGATATTTGGATCCGATGTTCAGTATATTAATATAAATAGATGCTGTAATGCTGCCAATATACACTGTTGTGAGTTGCCAATTTATCAGGTTCAACTACCATGTAGGTCACTTCTAAGTAATTAATTACTGACTGTACAGTGTCTTGCAAAAGTATTCATCCCCCTTGGTGTTTGTCCTGTTTTGTCGCATTACAAGCTGGAATTAAAATGGATTTTTGGAGGGTTAGCACCATTTGATTTACAAAAGATGCCTACCACTTTAAAGGTGCAAATTGTTTGTTTTTTTAAATTGTGACACAAACAATAAGACGAAAAAAAATCTGGAGTGTACATAAGTATTCACTCCCCAAAGTCAATACTTTGTACAGCCGCCTTTTGCTGCAATTACAGCTGAAAGTCTCTTGGGGTATGTCTCTATTAGCTTAGCACATCGAGCCACTGGGATTTTTGCCCATTCCTCAAGGCAAAACTGCTCCAACTCCTTCAAGTTAGATGGGTTGTGTTGGTGTACAGCAATCGTCAAGTTATGCCACAGATTCTCAATTGGATTGAGGTCTGGGCTTTGACTAGGCCATTCCAAGACATTTAAAGGTTTCCCTTTAAACCACTCCAATGTAGCTTTAGCAGTATGTTTAGGGTCATTGTTCTGCTGGAATGTGAACCTTCGTCCCAGTCTCAAACCTCTGGCTGACTCAACCAGGTTTTCCTCCAGAATTGCCGTGTATTTAGTGCCATCCATCTTTCCTTCAGTCCTGACCAGCTTTCCTGTCTCTGCAGATGAAAAGATTAGATTAGATTAGATAAAACTTTATTGATCCCTTTGGGAGGGTTCCCTCAGGGAAATTAAGATTCCAGCAGCATCATTACAGATAAACAGAGAAAAGAAATAGAGAAAAACTTCTAGATAAATTAAAATAAATTAAGTATTTACATATACAAATATAAAAGAATAAGATATGGGGAAGAGAGGAAGGGGGGGAGAGGGGGAAGGGGGGAGAAGTGGGGTTAGGGTAAGTGTGTGTGGGGGGGGCAGGAAAGATATTTTCTTTATATTGCACATTATATTGCACATTGTCCAGTATTGTTTATTGTTAGGCTAGGCTACTGCTCCTTCCCATCCTCTGTCCTCCTGTTACCCCTCCCCCCCCCCCCCAGAGAGGAGTCTGATGGCGTGAGGGACAAAGGAGTTTTTGAGTCTGTTCGTCCTGCACTTGGGAAGGAGCATTCTGTCACTGAACAGGCTCCTCTGGTTGCTGATGACGGTGTGCAGAGGGTGACTGGCATCGTCCATGATGTTCAAAAGTTTGTCCATAGACCTCTTCACTGCTACCGTCACCAGAGAGTCCAGCTTCATGCTAACCACAGAGCCGGCCCGCCTGATCAGTTTGTCCAGCCTGGATGTGTCCTCCTTGGATGTGCTGCCCCCCAGCACACCACAGTGTAAAACAGGACACTGGCGACCACAGACTGAAAGAACATCCACAGGAGTTTCCTGCAGATGTTAAAGGACCGCAGCCTCCTCAAGAAGTATAGCCTGCTCTGTCCCTTCCTGTATAAGTGATTGGTGTTGCGAGTCCAGTCCAGCTTGCTGTCCAGCCACAGCCCGAGGTACTTGTAGGAATCCACAGCCTCCACCTCGACTCCCTCGAGCAGAACTGGTCGTGACCTTGGTCTGGACCTCCAAAAGTCAATGACCAGCTCCTTGGTCTTCGAGGTGTTGAGCTGCAGATGGTTCCTGTTGCACCACACAGCAAAGTCCCTCACCAGGCTCCTGTACTCTCCTCTCTGTCGTCACTGATACACTCAACGATGGCTGTGTCATCGGCAAACTTCTGAATGTGACACAGCTCCGAGTTGTAACAGAAGTCCGCGGTGTACAGGCTGAAGAGAAGAGGGGCCAGCACCGTGCCCTGGGGTGCTCCGGTGCTGCTAGTTACAGTGTCAGATGTGATGTCCTTCAGCCTGACATACTGCGGCCTGTCAGTGACGTTAGCTGGAGATCCAGGTGGCCAGGCAGGGGTCCACTCGCATTCTGTTCAGTTTGTCCTGAAGCAGTAGGGGCTGGATGGTGTTGAAGGCACTCGAGAAGTCCAAGAAGAGGATCCTCACTGTGCCATTTCCCTTATCCAGATGCGAGTGGGCTTGGTGTAGCAGGTAGAGGATGGTGTCTTCCACACCAAAACCTGCCCGGTACGCAAACTGCAGACAGTCCTGGGCACGTTGTACCTGGGGTCTGAGGAGGCTGAGGAAGAGCCGCTCCAACGTCTTCATCAGATGTGAAGTGAGTGCCACCGGTCGGAAGTCGTTCAGCTCGCTGGGCCAATTCTTTTTGGGAACTGGAATGATACATGATGTCTTCCAGAGGGTTGGCACTCTCCCCAGCTGCAGGCTGAGGTTGAAGATGCATTGGAGTGGTTCATCCACTTCAGCAGCGCAGGTCTTCAGTTGTCATGGACACACTTTGTCCGGGCCTGCTGCTTTCCTGGGGTGAAGCTTCCTCAGTTGACCTCTGACCTGGTCTGCAGTAACGCATAGAGGAGTCTGTGTTGAGGTGGGGGAGGAGGGGGCTGCTGTGATGACTGGGGGGAGGTGTGTTGAGGGAAGAAGGAGAGATGGCTGCAGTGAGGGAGAGGGTGGGAGGGACGTGGGCTGGTTGAACCGATTGAAGAAGTCATTCAACTTGTTCGCCCTCTCCACTGTCCCGTCAACGACTCTGGTCTTTGTATTGTGGCCTGTGATGGTTTTCACACCTTCCCAGAACTCCCTTATGCTGTTCTCCTTCAGCTTCTGCTCCACCTTTCTCCTGTAGCTGTCCTTGGCTTCCCTCAGACAGTGTTTTCACCTCCTGCTGTGCTGCTTTCATCGCCTCCCTATCCCTGCTCCTGAAGGCAGCCTTCTTCCTGTTGAGGACAGCTTTGACTTCCTATGTTACCCATGGCTTGTTATTAGGGTAACACCATACAGTCTTAGCGGGGGAGACCACATCTGCACAGAAGTTGAGGTAATCTGTCCGACAATGTGTCAGCCCCTCTATGTCCTCACAGTGTGGGCTAAGCAGCACATCCCAGTCCGTGATGTCATAGCAGTCTCTGAGGGCATCTTCCATTTCAGGGGACCACCTCCTGATGGAGCTAGTTGTTGCAGGCTGCCTTTGAACCAGGGGGGTGTACTTCGGCTGTAGAAGAACCAGGTTATGGTCAGACTTCCCTAGTGGGGGGAAGGGTGTGACTCTGTATGCATCCCTCACATTTAACATACAGCAAGTCAATTGTCCTGTTGTTCCTTGTTGAACAATCCACAGCCTGGTAAAAAGCAGCCAAAGTAGAGTCCAAAGTAGCGTGATTAAAGTCCCAAGAAATGATCATAAATGCCTCAGGGTGCTGTGTCTGCAGCCTTGCTGTGACAGAGTGAATCCTCTCACATGCAGCGGCTGTGTCTGCCCTCGGAGGGATGTAAACACAGATGGTGATCACGTGATTGAACTCCCTCGGCAGATAATATGGCCGCAGGCTAACAGCTAGCAGCTCCAAGTCTGGGCAACATAAAACCGTCTTTACGGAGATGTGTCCCGGGTTACACCAGCGGTTGTTAACATAAATGATGAGTCCCCCACCTTTGCTTTTCCCGCATGTGTTAGTGTCTCTGTCGGCTGTCACAGCAGTGAATCCCCGCAGGTCCACGTTAGCATCTGGTACAAGGTGTGTTAGCCATGTCTCCGTAAAGATAAATAAGCTGCTCTCCCGGTAAATCCGCTGGTTGTTCAGAGCGGAAAGCTTGTCGACTTTATTCGGCAGCGAGTTCACATTCCCCATGATAATGGAGGGAATGGATGGTTTGTAGCACCGCCGGTTGTCCGCTAGCCTAGCCTTTAGCTTAGCTCCAGCTTTGCAGCCCCTGGGTTTCCTCCTCAGCTCCGCCAGGATGGGGTGTCGTATCCCAGCTTGTCCCATTGTTTTCAGGGCCAGCAGCTCCTCTCTTGAATAACTGAGAAAACTGGCTCCTGGTTGTGTGTTAAAGTTAAATATATCCATGTTATATAGTAAAACGCACTATGTCTTCGTAAGAAGAGTAAAAAGGTGGAAAAAGAGGCTTAAAGAGCTAAAAACTACAGAGCTACTGGAGAGGCAGCCATCTCATACACCACCCAAACACAAATCCCCACAGCATGATGCTGCCACCACCATGTTTCACTGTAGGAATGGTGTTCTCAGGGTGTTGGGTTTGTGCCATACATGGCCTTTCCCATGATGGCCCAAAAGATCAATTTTAGTCTCATTTGACCAGAGAATCTTCTTCCATGTGTTTGGGGAGTCTGCCACATGCTGTTGGGCAAACTCCAAACATGTTCTTATTTTTTTTTTCTTGAAGCAACGCCTTTTTTCTGGCCACTCTTCCATAAAGCCCTGCTCTGTGGCGTGTATGGCTTAAAGTGGTCCTATGATCAGATACTCCCATCTCTGCTGTGGATCTTTGCAGCTCCTTCAGTGTTATCTTTGGAGTCTTTGTTGTATCTCTGATTAATGCCCTCCTTGCTCGGTCTGTGAGTTTTGGTGGGTGGCCTTCTCTTGTCAGGTTTGTAGTGGTGCCATATTCTTTCCATTTTGCTATAATGGATTTAATGGTGCTTTGTGGGATATTCAAAGTTTGGGATATTTTTTATAACCCGATCCTGATCTATACTTCTCCACAACTTTGTCTCTGACCTGTTTGGAGGCTCCTTGGTTTTCATGTTGCTTGCTTAGTAGTGTTGCAGAGTCAGGGTCATTCCAGAACAGGTTGATTTATACAGACATCATATGACAGATCATGTGACACTTTGAATGCACACAGGTGGATCTTAATCAACTACTTATGTGACTTGTGAAGTGAATTGGTTGGACCAGCTCTTATTTAGGGGTTTCATACGAAAGGGGGTGAATACTTATGCACACTCCTGATTTCTGTTTTTTCATCTTAATTATTGTTTGTGTCACAATAAAACAACAATTTGCACCTTTCAAGTGGTTGGCATGTTGTCATTAGATTTAGGTGTTCAAAAGAGAACAAGCCTGTCTTGACGTTAAGATTAAAAACACAGCGCAGAGGAAAAGTCAACGTTACAGCTTTATTTCTGACGCTGGAGACTCCTTGCAGAAAATATAAACTTTTTTGGGGGGGAGGGGGGATTTTAAGCCTTTATTCGCCACATGTACATTAGAGCACAGTGAAATTCTTTCTCTGCATTTAAGCCATCTGGGGATATGAGCACCAGGGTTGGGTACCTTGCTCAAGGGCACTTCAGCCATGGATGTAGAGGGAGGGCAAAGTGCTGTTCATTTTTTTTTTTTTTTTGCAGGTGTGTGCAATTATTTTTTTTCACCATGTCAACGATCCTTTTTTTATGATTACATAACACCATCTTCTCTTTAAAATACATTTATTATCTGGTCATATGGAGCATCTGCTGTATAAATCACTGTGTAAAGTTTTAACCACAGAAGAATAATGTATTAAAATGAGCATGTGGCAGCGGGGGCGTGGTCAAGCGTCAGTCTGTGACCGGAGGGCGGAGTCAGGGAAGGTAAGTGGCAGAATCACTGCACCTGATGTGAGTTAACGTGTGTTTGTGTGTCTTCCCCAGTGACCGCACCCTATATAAGGAGAGAGAGAGCAGAGGAGGGAGCTCTTTCCCCAACCAGATGACCTGTGTGTGTGTGCGTGTGTGGCTGGGAGAGTTTAAAAAGCACTGAAAAGCGCCAATAAAGAGGTTTTTTGAACTCCGTTCTGGCCTGCCGTCCTTCTGTGCTCCACCCACCCGTCTGAATTTCTACAGTGGTGCCAAAACCTGGGATCAGAGCACAGAGAAGAACAGCCCCATGGAGTCCTCCCCCTTCATGGACCTGGTCCACGCCCTTGCCATGGCCCAGCAGAGCCAGCACCAGGCGCTAGTCGCCCTCCAGAAGGAGCAGGAGCAAAGGTTCAAGGCCCTGGTGCTGGCTCAGCAGGAAGACCGTCAGGCGTTCCGGCACCTCCTCACGTCGGCGGGGTCCACCACCTCCACCGCTGCGGGCCCTCCCCACCTCACCCTAACGAAGATGGGCCCGCACGATGACCCCGAGGCCTTCCTCGTGCTCTTTGAACAAGCAGCAGAGGCCTCGGGCTGGCCGGTGGAACAGTGCACGGCGCGCCTCCTCCCCCTGCTAATGGGTGAGGCGCAGCTGGCTGTGCGACAGCTCCCCACCGACAGGCGGCTGGTCTACGCAGACAGGCTGAGGGCTGACAACTGCGACACCGAGGGAATCATCGATCTGGTGGTACTGGAACAGTTCATCTCCCGACTACCCGAAGGGACCGCAGAGTGGGTCCAGTGCCATCGCCCGGTGTCACTGGATCAGGCCATCGAGCTGGTGGAGGACCATTTGGTGGCTGTTCCGATGGCAGGACAGCAGATCTCCTCTTCTCCCCTTCTGTGTCTTGTCCTCGCCCCGTTCCCCCACCGCGGAGGTGGGGGCCGGTTCCACCTCAGCCGGCCCACCGCACCCGCGGTGCCCTCTCGTTTCCCACTTCCTTGTCTGTCTCTTCCCCCCCCTCAGGTGAGTGAGCCCCAGAGTGCCGGTGCAGAGAGAAAGCCCGGGCTGGTTTCCTGGCACTGCGGGGAGCCGGGGCACCTCCAGCAGCAGTGCTCGGCAATGGAGGTGGGCGCGGTGGTCCAGATCCCCAAAGCGCCAGGAGCCGCCCTCGATCGGGCCGGAGCGTATCGCATACCGGTGAGTGTCCAAGGGGATATGTATCAGGGTTTGGTGGACTCTGGCTGTAATCAGACCTCAATCCACCAAAGCCTGGTGCAAGACGAGGCATTGGGGGGAGCACAATTGGTGAAGGTGTTGTGTGTGCACGGGGATGTTCACAACTACCCTTTAGTGTTGGTCCACATTCTTTTTCGAGGGGAAAAATTTAGTGTAAAGGCAGCGATTAATCCTTGCCTTACCCACTCGATAATTTTGGGGACAGTTTGGCCGGGATTTCGGGAATTAATGATTCATTTAGTTAAGAGTGGGTCCTGCCGTAGTTCAGCTGGGGGAGGTCCCGGTGTGGCATTGGCAGGAGCAGCTGTCACAGAGCTGTCTACGTCATCACTGCATCAGAGCGAGGAGCCGCAGGCTCCTCCTCCTTCTCTCGGGGAATCCCTCGTGGATTTCCTGTTAGAACAGTCGCGGGACGAGACTCTGCGGCATGCATTTGACCAAGTGAGAGTAATCGATGGTCAAACGCTCCAGCCAAACGCCGTCCCGTCCTTCCCCTATTTCTCCATTATGAAGGATAGGTTATACAGAGTGACGCAGGATACTCAGACTAAGGAGCGAATCACACAACTTTTGATTCCAAAGAGCCGCCGGGAATTGGTATTCCAGGCGGCTCACTTTAATCCCATGGCTGGACACTTGGGGCAGGATAAGACACTAGCCCGAATAATGGCCCGGTTCTATTGGCCAGGGATTTGTGACGATGTCCGTAGGTGGTGTACAGCATGCCGCGAATGCCAGTTAGTAAATCCAGCGGCCATTCCAAAAGCGCCTTTGCTCTCTCTACCATTAATCGAGACCCCGTTCGAAAGAATTGGGATGGATCTCATCGGGCCATTAGCTCGGTCAACATGAGGGTATCGCTTTATTTTAGTTCTGGTGGACCATGCAAAGCGAGGCCCGGAAGCAGTGCCTCTTCACAATATCTCAGCACGCAGTATTGCGGAAGCGCTCTTCCGCGTCATCTCCCGAGTCAGAATCCCCAAAGAGATTCTGACTGATCAAGGCACCTCATTTATGTCACGCACACTGAGCGAACTGTATGGGTTATTGGGAATTAAGCCGATCCGCACCAGCGTTTATCACCCACAAACGGACGATTTAGTCGAACGGTTCAATCGCACACTCAAGAATATAATTAAAAAGTTTGTTCACGAGGACGCACGCAATTGGAATAAATGGCTCGAACCCCTGCTATTCGCAGTGCGAGAGGTCCCACAAGTCTCCATGGGGTTCTCCTGTTTGAATTATTATATGGGCGTAAGCCGCGTGGCATCCTAGATGTACTGCGGGAAAATTGGGAGGAGGGACCTTCCCCGAGCAAAAATGAAATTCAATACGTTATTGACCTGCGCGCAAAACTCCACACACTCACACACCTAACCCAGGAGAATTTGCAGCAGGCCCAAGAACGGCAAACCCGCCTGTATGACAGGGGTATGCGCCTTAGGGAGTTCGCACCGGGAGATAAAGTACTCATACTGTTGCCCACGTCGAGTGCCAAATTGGTCGCCAAGTGGACCCTTTGAGGTCACACGGCGAGTCGGGGCCATTGACTATGAGGTGAGGCAAACAGACAGGGGTGGGGCGCTACAGATTTACCACCTCAATCTGCTCAAACTCTGGAACGAGGAGGTCTCCGTGGTGTTGGTGGCGTTGGTTCTGGAGAAGGCGGAGCTGGGACCAGAGGTCCAAAAAGGGACTTTGACATCGCTTACCTCTCCGGTCCCCTGTGGAGACCACCTCTCCCTGACCCAACTCACGGAGGTTGCCCAGTTGCAGACCGAATTTTCAGACGTGTTCTCGCCCCTGCCCGGCCGCACCCGCCTCATAGAACACCACATTGAGACGCCCCCGGGGGTGGTAGTGCGCAGCCGCCCTTACAGGCTACCCGAACACAAGAAAAAAGTGGTTCTGGAAGAACTCGAGGCCATGCTCGAAATGGGCATCGTCAAGGAGTCCCACAGTGACTGGAGCAGCCCGGTGGTCTTGGTTCCCAAGGCCGACAGGTCAGTCCGGTTCTGTGTGGACTATAGAAAAGTCAACGCGGTGTCTAAATTTGATGCATACCCAATGCCTCGTATTGACGAGTTGCTGGATCGACTAGGCATGGCTCGCTTTTATTCGACACTGGATTTAACAAAGGGATATTGGCAGATCCCTTTGACTCCACTATCCCGAGAAAAAATGGCCTTTTCCACACCATTTGGCTTACACCAATTTGTCACACTTCCTTTTGGGTTGTTTGGGGCGCCCGCTACATTCCAGCGGCTTATGGATAGGGTCCTCCACCCCCACGCCACCTATGCGGCCGCATACTTAGATGATATTATAATCTATAGTAATGGCTGGCCGCAGCATCAACAACACCTGAGGGCCACCCTTGGGTCGCCGAGGCGAGCGGGTCTCACGGCCAACCCGAAGAAGTGTGCGATTGGACGGGTGGAAGTACAGTATCTGGGCTTCCACTTGGGCAATGGGCAGGTGCGTCCCCAAATTAATAAGACAGCAGCGATTGCGGCCTGCCCAAGACCAAAAAGGGGGTGAGGCAGTTCCTGGGGCTGGCTGGCTACTATTGTAGGTTCATACCTAATTATTGGGATGTCACCAGCCCGCTGACTGATCTCACTAAAAAGGGGGCACCAGATCCGGTCCAGTGGATGGAGCAATGCCAGCGGGCTTTCTCTTGGGTGAAGGCTACACTGTGTGGGGGGCCACTGTTACACTCCCTGACTTTTCTCTCCCCTTTATGTTGCAGACAGACGCGTCGGACAGAGGACTGGGGGCTGTTCTGTTCCAGGAGGTGGAGGGGGAGGATCGCCCTGTGCTGTACATCAGCAGAAAGCTGTCGATACGTGAGGGGCGCTACAGCACAATAGAAAAAGAGTGCTTAGTCATCAAGTGGGCAGTCCTCACCCTCCGCTACTACCTGCTGGGACGCCCTTTCACCCTCTGTTCGGACCACGCACCCCTCCAGTGGCTCCACCGCATGAAGGATGCCAATGTGCGGATCACCCGTTGGTATCTGGCACTCCAGCCCTTTAACTTCAAGGTGATCCACAGGCCAGGGGCGCAGATGGTTGTGGCGGACTTCCTCTCCCGTCGGGGGGGAGTTGGCTGCAGGCAGGACGGCTGCCCAGCCTGAGTCAGGCGGTGGGGGTATGTGGCAGCAGGGGCGTGGTCAAGCGTCAGTCTGTGACCAGAGGGCGGAGTCAGGGAAGGTAAGTGGCAGAATCACTGCACCTGATGTGAGTTAACGTGTGTTTGTGTGTCTTCCCCAGTGACTGCGCTCTATATAAGGAGAGAGAGAGTGCAGAGGAGGGAGCTCTCTCCCCAACCAGACAACCTGTGTGTGTGCGTGCGTGTGTGTGGCTGGGAGAGTTTAAAAAGCACTGAAAAGCGCCAATAAAGAGGTTTTTTGAACTCCGTTCTGGCCTGCCGTCCTTCTGTGCTCCACCCACCCATCCGAATTTCTACAGCGCACATTAACATAAACCTGTGATTTGTCACTACATTACTGTCAGAGCTGCTGTTCTAGAAAATTAATCAACACTAATATCTTATTTATTTGGTTTTGGCATGGTAATGAGCTCATGCTATTTTTTTTTCTCTTGCCTTCTTAGTTTGTTCACATCATTACAGAATGATGAGCTGTAGTTGTTTGTTTGTTTGTTTGTTTGTTTGTTTGTTTGTTTGTTTAATAAGATCTCAACTTAATTATGTTATTTTGGGGAAAAAGTTTCATTCGCTTGAAATCTCAGGATATTGAGATTTGAGATCTGGAGAAAACAAATTTTCTCCAAATTTCTCTCTCTCATATATATATATATATATATATATATATATATATATATATATATATATATATATATACACACACTTAACCAAGCATTATTAGAACAATATTAAGAATTGGATTTGTGTTCATATTCATATGAGACTAGACTTAAACTTTTTGTTTCTCCAAAGTAAAAGATGGATGTAAATCATGTGATGTTTTGAGGTTGGTTTGTGGTCCTTAGTCCATGGGCTCATCCAAAGATTTATCTCCTCATGAAATATTGTGTGTGAGAATATCCTTGTCCTCACAACCTGGTTGCCTCGGTCAGGAGGTTATGATTTGGCAGTTTAGAGAGCTTTCAACTAGATCCATCAAATCAACACAGTCATGGAAAAGTCTGTGGTCTGAATTGAAGATGCACAAAAACAAAACAGCTTGAAAAGTAAACTGATTTGAAAAAGTTCTCATTAGGAGACAGGGGACTTGACCAAATAATCACTGTGGCAGTGCAAATAATTTCAAAAGGTGTCTTACGGGGGGAAAATGTACTACTGAGGCCCTTATTTGTTAAATAATGTTATATTTAACAGTTATTCTACAAAATAGAGTCGTACACGAGCTGATAGCTGATGAGGCGTGTAGCACCGAGTTGTCTATAATCCATGTACGACGAGATTGAGCGGAATAACTGTTTTATTTGATCCACATTCACTGGATTTTGAGAAACAGAGCATTTTTATTTTTATTTTTTGCAAGTTATCTCAATAAAAACTTTATACAAAACGTCCGACAAAATAATTTCCACTTAGAATGTAAACAAACTGGCGAAATGACAGGAGCAATTTGTGAAAAATGCACTGCAAAAAATTTAAAACTGAATTTGAGGAGAAAATTACTTAATATTAGTTAAATTGTCTTGCTGCATGGACAGATATTTTTACTTGACAAGACCTCTTAGAATAAGTTGGTTGCAATTTAGAACTAGGTTTAATAATCTCAGAATTGGTGTCTTGTATTCTTTATAATAGGAAATGCTAGATCCTTTCAACTATTTTCAAGATATTTTCACTTGCTAAGATACCATTTTTTGCAGTGTGCGACAATTCTTGAAAAATAAAATTAAAAAAGATGCGTTCTTACCATCAAATACTTTTATTCCATATTTTGTTGCTTTTTTGTGTACTTTTGCCGTTTTGTTTTCGAGTAGACTTTTTATTTCGTCCTCGGGTGGTTCAGCAACATGCTCCGCCATTTTGTTTTTCTCTACTCACGGTATATGAGCTGATATCTGAGTAGTAGTGTAGCCAATCAGAGTGCACGATTGCTCATATCCTGTGAATGTGGACAGAATAATCACCGATTATTCACTGAGCCTGAAGCAGATAATTGTTTTAGTATAAATACACAGCTGATTATTTTAAAAAATAGTATTAAAAATGATTTATTTCAAACTTCAAAAGCAGCATGTAAATGTAATAAAGGAGCAGCACAGACTTGTCACTTATCTACACCGAGTCACATAAAATACTTTGCTTTGAAATTGATAAAATAAGTCACAATTAATTCCACATTTACCTTTGAATAGTTTTAGACCAAACTTCAGAGCATCTTTAGTGCTTTGAGGAACAACATTTTCTTTCATCATTTGTAATTCTTCCTCACTTACGGTGGCCAAGCGATCGGCCTCCATTTATTTTGCCGAGTCGCTCGAGGTGATTATTGAGAATTATGATACATACAGGACCCTTTTTTGATGGAATAAAAACATGTTCTATTCCCTTCTATTGGGTTTCATTCATTTGGTTTGATAGCATGCAATATTGTTAGCATTTCGCTTATCTTGCATGTATTACATCACTCTACCCAATAGAGAATGAACGTTAAATATGGTTTACGATATTGCATTGTTGTCAAGCCAACATGACATTACATGTCAGAGCTGATGCGAATATCCGATGAGTGTTTTCTCCTGTGCATGTACAGAAGGATTTTTTTGTTCGCCGGGAAAGAGAAAGACACATTGAATACCTGAAAGGCTAACAAAACTTCATTAGATATTCTTCACACACATTTACAAGAGAAAAACAAACCAACGGACAAGGAAAAACTGGTAAAGAGTGTGTGGATGTAAAAAAATAAATAATAATAATAATATCGGCTGGATTTTTTTTCATGGTCTATCAGATATATTCCATTCAGCAACTCGTTTTTGACTAGCTGAATGGAATATATCTGATAGACCACAAAAAAAGCCAGCCAATATTTAAATAGTCTGAATTTCTCAACCGATCAGCTCGTGCGATTTCCAATAATCACCTCCGTATTTATATGAAATTATAGTAGTTTGTCGTTCATTTTATGCTTCTTGAAGGGGGCCAATAGTTATGCATTTGACCATGTATGCAAGGTATATCTGATAAAATGGTGACTATTATGATTATAGAAATGTATATGCAAATCTACTGTATCCTGCAATGTTTATTACATGAAAATATCAATGTTCAATTAGAGCACAAGACTATTATGTGGATATTTTTAAGCTCCGAAATTAAATTCCTCTCTGTATCTCCTGCCAGGTGATTTTACCGTCACTCCGAAACCTGTTCATCCCGGTCTTTCTGAACTGCTGGCTGGCCAAACACGCCCTGGAAAACATGATCGTAAGCAAAGCAATGAAATATATATAATGTATGTCATTCCTTTTTTACCGTAATCATCCTCTTCCCATCTGTTTCTGTGTCTGCCAGTAAAATTGACATACAGCATGATGCTAATTACAATTAGGCGCTCAAACCGAAACTGCAGCATTCTGGCTACTGGATTTCATCTTTTTTTTTTTTTTAAATTGCACCTGATTGCAGCACTTCTTGTTTTCTGTAACCTGTAGAAGTCCTGTGATTGAAGGGCAGCTACATAAAGATCTGGACTGAAATAAAAGAGCACACTTTGATAATCCTGTTAATGAGGACTCCGGAGACGCTGACAGTCTTAATGATATCAGTTTGAAGCTCTGATCATGAATTAAGGAAGGAATAAAACACAACACAGGATGCTGTTACAGGAAAATGATCAGTGGCACCATAGTGTGATCCATTATCCACCTGGTAATTGTTTTCTTCCTTTTATACCACAGCAGTTTGTTAACAATTGCAATGATCATGAAGTGAGTAAAAGAAAAATGCAGCACCGAGGACAAGTTACAGCTCCGTCTCTAGCTGTTTCACAGCTCTGACACTGGAGACTCCTTCCAGACACCTTAAACATCTCCTGACAGAAGACTTTACCGTGTCTGTAGTAATTATACATTTTCCTTGCGTCCGCCATACCATCCCTTGTGAAACAGCTGTTACTACAGAAACAAGAAGACCATCAATGGCGGTGTAGCTCACTCCGGCCCCGTCAAGTCCAGAAGGAACAATCTAAAGTGGGACAATAAATGTTGCAAGCTATATATAGAAGTGATATCCACCCTAGGAAAGAATCCAAAACGGCGAGGAACTGACCGAGAAGAAGCAATTTTTGTTGAACTGCTTATTAAGGCTTAATTAGTCCATAACTTCATCAATAATTGCAATTAAGCAAATCTGGATAGAAATTATATGCACCCTAGGTACCCCTTCCTTCATGCCAGGAAGAATCAAAAATCAGTGAAGAATTGAGAGAGAAGAAGCGATTTGTGTGGAAACTGCTCGTTAGGGATTGATTAATTACACCATAGCTTCATTATTAATTGAAGTTATGCAAATTTGGGTGGAAGCTATTCATATACACCAAAGGCAGACTGACCTTCCTGCCAAAAAGAATAAAAATCCGTGAAGAATTGAGAGAGAGAGAGAGAAGAAGCGATTTTCATGAAATGTGGACGACGCCGGACAAGAGATGACAGCATGAACTCCTTACCTGTCGGCCGGATGAGCTAATAATCTTTAATTTGTTCCAAAGGCTTCTGTTAGCTGCTGTTATAGAAAATTAATCAACACCTTCTGACCGGTCAGAGTCAAGAATTTGGTTAAGCTTATTTGTTCTCGGTTTGTTTATGTCGTTAAAGGAAGACAAGCCTTTTTTGGTTTTTACGAGATCTCAAAGTAATTAAGCATTCTCAGGGAAGATGTTTCATAGCCTACCATCTCATCTGTTACCTCATAATAATGAGATTCAAAATCAGGAGGAAACAAATTAGCATTTTATGATGGGGGAAACAATAATAAAAAAAAAATTTCCAATGTTATGTTCTCCCCTCTCTCTCTCTAAACCCTGTCTGATTTCCAGTGCTCAGCTTTTCTGACACTGTGCTGCTAACCCTTTTGTACGCTTGTTTGTCTCAGACCAACCCTATGTTCTCAGTGTGCACCGTGAGCCTCATCTTTACCAATCCATGTTGTTCAGTGAACCGAGTTCCGCCCCGGTGATTACAGGCTCTGGAGCAGCACCTGCAAATGTTCCATGAATACAGATTTAGTTCCTAAAGTTGTATTTTCACTGTAAACCAGGACCATTAGGTTCTCTTGATGGATAATTTGAATTCCTGTTCCATGGTAGACACTTGTATGAGGACTATTGGGGTGGAGCTTGCTTTCTAGATAGTGTTAGTCAAAAATGACCAACCCTGTTGTCTGCCCTGGTTGTCTTTTATATGCCATTCATCCATTATCTGTAGCCGCTTATCCTGTGCAGGGTTGCAGGCAAGCTGGATCCTGTCCCAGCTGACTATGGGTGAAAGGTGGGGTACACCCTGGACAAGTCATCAGATCATCGCAGGGCTGAGACATAGAGACAAACAACCATTCACACTCTCATTCACACCTACGGTCAATTTAGAGCCACCAATTAACCTAAACATGTCTTTGGACTGTGGGGGAAACCAGAGCACCCGGAGGAAACCCACGCAGACACGGGGAGAACATGCAAACTCCACACAGAAAGGCCCCTGTAGGCCACTGGGCTCGAACCCAGAACCTTCTTGCTGTGATGCGACAGTGCTAACCACTACACTACCATGCTGCCTGTCTTTTATACTCTTAACTAACAATTACTAAAGTCAAAGTTCCTTCCCACGTCATGTGGCGCATAGGGCGGCGCCGATCTCCGTTTCGTCGCTCTCGGCCTCTTGCCTATTACATAGCTAGGGCTACAGTGGGGGAATAGTCCTCTGGTAACCACAAGAGTTTGACTCCCCACTCGCATCTGTATTGCAGCGTGCCTTGCCAGACGGCAGTAGGTACCATTTTTATGATGATCTTTGGTATGACCCGACCGTGAGTAGAACTCGCAATCTCCCGATCAAGAGGCAGATATATATAATAGAGAGAGAGAGTGAGAGTGAATAACATTTATCTTATTACAGTGGCACTTGTCAAGGAGTGGGATATATCAGGCAGCAAGAGAACAGTCAGTTCTCAAAGTTGATGTGTTGGAAGCAGGAAAAATGGGCAAGTGTAAGGATCTGAGTGACTGTTTTTTCATTCACAAGGGCTGATGTGATGGCTGGATGACTGGGTCTGAGCATCTCCAAAATGGCCCATCTTGTGGGGTGTTCCCAGTATGCAGTGGTTAGTACCTACCAAAAGTGGTCCAAAGATCCAAAGGACAACCGGTGAACCGGCGACAGGGTGTCAAAGGGTCGTTGATGCATGTTGGGAGCAAAGGTGATCCCGTCTGGTCCATCCAGAAAAGCTACTGTAGCACAAGTTGTTTAAAAAGTTATTGCTTGTTGTGTATTGGCCTGCGTAGCTGCCGATTGGTCAGAGTGCCCATGCTGATCCCCTGTACGCCACCGAAAGCACCAACAATCGGCATGTGAGCATAAGAGCTGGACCATGGAGCAGTGGAAGAAGGAGGCTTGGTCTGATGAATCATGTTTTCTTATATCACGTGGTGGATGGCCAGGTGTGTGTGCATCACTTACCTGGGGAAGAGATGGCACCAGGATGCACTATGGGAAGAAGGCAAGCTGGCGGAGGCAGTGTGATGCACTGGACAACGTTCTGCTGGGAAATCTTGGGTGCTGGCATTCATGTGGATGTGACTTTGACACGTACCACCTACCTACCTAAACATTGTTGCAAACCAAGTTCACACCTTCATGGCAAAAGTATTCCCTAATAGCAGTGGCCTCTTTCAGCAGGATAATTCACCCTGACACTGCAGAATCTGTTCAGGAATGGCTTGAGGAACATGACAAAAAGTTCAAGGTGTTGACTTGGCCTCCAAATTCCCCAGAACTCAATCAGGTCAAGCATCTGTGGGATGTGCTGGACAAGCAAGTCTGATCCATGGAGGTCCCACTTTGCAACTTATAGGACTTAAAGGATCTGCTGCTAACATCTTGGTACCAGATACCACAGCACACCTTCAGAGGTCTTGTGGAGTCCATTCTTGACGATATATATATCCAGTACCAGTCAAAAGTTTGGACACGCCTTTTAATTCAAGATTTTTTCTTTATATTTTTAATTAAAAGACATTTCATGTCTTAGTGATGATGGATGTTGTTTCTCTTTACTTAGTTGAGCAGTTCTTGAGATAACTATGGATCACTACAGTTGTGGTGTGGAATAGGGATATTTACTGTATTGTTATTATTTACTATATACTGTTTGATCTCAAACGCATTAAGAAGGCAAGAAACTCGTCCACTAATTAACTTTTGATGAGGCACAGCTGTTAATTGAAAAGCGTTCCAGGTGACGACCTCATGAAGCTGGTTAAGATAATGCCAATAGTGTGTAAAGCGTCATCAAGGTAAATGCTGGATACGCTGAAGAATCTAAAATATTAAACGTATTTTTAACACTCTTTTGTTCAAGGGGTCATGTTGTGATTCTGTGTTTTATCAAGATGTTTGTGATTATTCTCACCCTTTTGAACAATTCATTGAAAGCAGTCAAAACACTAATCACTGAACTAAGTCTGAGATTCAGCTGTGTGTGTGTGTGTGTGTGTGTGTGTGTGTGTGTAGCAATTCCATTCTGTATCATCTACCTTATTTCTGATTATATCATCAGTTTATCTTTTTGTTGTTGTTATTTCTACTTTATACTCGTATTATACCAGTTTATGTAATAACAGTTGACATCACTTCAGTTTAAGGTTCCTATGATAGAAATGCAATTTGTGTGTGGTGTGTTTCAGAATGACCTACACAGAGCCATCCAGCGTACTCACTCAGCCATGTTCAATCAGGTGCTCATCCTCATCAGCACCCTCCTCTGTCTCATCTTCACCTGGTGAGAGACTGAAGGAGAGTGAGGGGGTGAGAGAGTAAGGAAGTGAGAGGCTGAGGGGTAAGACAGTGAAAGGGTAAGGGCATGAAAGGGTGAGCGGGTGAGGGTATGAGACATTGAGAAGGTGAGGGTTGAGAGACTGAGGGGGTGAGGGCATGAGAGGGTGAGGGGGTGAAGGCGTGAGACAATGACAGGGTGAGGGGTTGAGGGCATGAGAGGGTGAGGGGTGAAAGAGTGAAGGGGTGAGAGCATGATGTGGTGAGGGTATGAGGGGGTGAAAGAATGATGGGCTGAGGGCATGAGACAGTGAAAGAGTGAGGGGGTGAGAGAATGATGAGGTGAAGGCATGAGACAGTAAGCGGATGAGGAGGCGAGAGAATGATGGGCTGAGGGCATGAGACAGTGAGGGGGTGAGAGAATGATGGGGTGAGGGCATGAGACAGTGAGGGGCTGAGAGAATGATGGGCTGAGGGCATGAGACAGTGAAAGAGTGAGGGGGTGAGAGAATGATGAGGTGAAGGCATGAGACAGTAAGCGGATGAGGAGGCGAGAGAATGATGGGCTGAGGGCATGAGACAGTGAGGGGGTGAGAGAATGATGGGCTGAGGGCATGAGACAGTGAGAGGGTGAGAGAATGATGGGGTGAGGGCATGAGACAGTGAGGGGCTGAGAGAATGATGGGCTGAGGGCATGAGACAGTGAAAGAGTGAGGGGGTGAGAGAATGATGAGGTGAAGGCATGAGACAGTAAGCGGATGAGGAGGCGAGAGAATGATGGGCTGAGGGCATGAGACAGTGAGGGGGTGAGAGAATGATGGGGTGAGGGCATGAGACAGTGAGGGGGTGAGAGAATGATGGGCTGAGGGCATGAGACAGTGAGGGGCTGAGAGAATGATGGGGTGAGGGCATGAGACAGTGAGGGGGTGAGAGAATGATGGGGTGAGGGCATGAGACAGTGAGGGTGTGAGAGAATGATGGGGTGAGGGCATGAGACAGTGAGGGGGTGAGAGAATGATGGGATGAGGGCATGAGACAGTGAGGGGGTGAGAGAATGATGGGGTGAGGGCATGAGACAGTGAGGGGGTGAGAGAATGATGGGGTGAGGGCATGAGACAGTGAGGGGGTGAGAGAATGATGGGGTGAGGGCATGAGACAGTGAGGGGGTGAGAGAATGATGGGGTGAGGGCATGAGACAGTGAGGGGGTGAGAGAATGATGGGGTGAGGGCATGAGACAGTGAGGGGGTGAGAGAATGATGGGGTGAGGGCATGAGACAGTGAGGGGGTGAGAGAATGATGGGGTGAGGGCATGAGACAGTGAGGGGGTGAGGGCATGAGACAGTGAGAGGGTGAGGAGGTGAAATTGAGGGGGTGAGGGCATGAGATAGTGAGGGGCTGAGAGAATCATGGAGTGAGGGCATGAGACAGTGAAAGCGTGAGGGGGTGACAGAATGATGGGGTGAGGGCATGAGACAGTGAGAGGATAAGAGAGTAAGGGGGTGAGAGATTGAGGGGGTGAGGGGATGAGAGAATGATGGGGTGAGGGCATGAGACAGTGAGGGGGTGAGAGATTGAGGGGCCGAGGGCATGAGACAGTGAGGGGGTGAGAGAATGATGGGGTGAGGGCATGAGACAGTGAGGGGGTGAGAGAATGATGGGGTGAGGGCATGAGATAGTGAGGGGGTGAGAGAATGATGGGGTGAGGGCATGAGACAATGAGGGAGTGAGGGGGTAAGAGGGCAAGAGTATGAGGGGGTGAGAAAGTGAGGGGTGAGGGGATCAAGCGGTCATATTCCTTGTTTTTATTGTTATTTATCAGAATATTTGTACTTATTCTCACAATTTATTGGACAGCACCGATCTGAAAGCAGAAAACTCAAAACACTAATCACTGAAGTGTGTGTGTTGGATGCTGAGCTGGGGTGGGGTTGAGGACAGATTCAAATTGACTGTTGGGCTGAACTGAACAAACATACTGTGAAACGCAAACACACACAACACTGAGATAACACTGAGAGCTACACCTCTCTCTCTCTCTCTCTCTCTCTCTCTCTCTCTCTCTCTCTGTCTCTCTTTCTCCCCCCCTCCCCTCCTCAGTATCTGTGGGATTCAGCACCTGGAGCGTGCGGGGAATAATCTCACCCTCTTCGACTCGCTGTATTTCTGCGTGGTCACGTTCTCCACCGTAGGATTTGGAGACGTCACGCCGCAGATCTGGCCCTCGCAGCTCCTCGTGGTCATCATGATCTGTGTCGCTCTCATCGTGTTGCCCATTCAGGTGTGTGCCGGTGACCTTTAACCTCTGCCATAGTCCCCCACCTCACAAATCCTCTGTACTGCCGTCAGATCACAGACAAACGGTTTGAGCAAAAACTATTTCCCTGGTTCACTCAGACTTTAATTTGTTTATGCTTTTAACAGATTAGTTCAAATTACATCACTTAATTAACTAAAGCATAAATGATATTAAAGCACTTGTTTCTCATAAGACCTTTTAAGTGTTTGCCCAGTTTGGAGAGTGATGGGAAAAGGTGTGACACACTTCTTATTTCACACCATTTATGTTCAGGAAAAAAAAAATTAATTTACATCGTTTCCCCGTTTATTCTGCCACGTGTAGTCAATCAACTGACAAAAGTTTTGTATTGGTAATGCTAATATAGTTTATGGCATTCCAGTTTACATCAGTCCAGTTTAGTTCATTCCAGTTTATCCTTCCAGTTTACCTCATTCCAGTTTGTCATTTGGCATTTATGTCAGTCCAGTTTACGTCATTCCAGTTTGTCATTCCAGTTTACATCAGTACAGTTTACTTCATTCACGTTTATGTCATTCCAGTTTATCCTTCCAGTTTGTCATTGGCATTTATGTCAGTCCAGTTTACGTCACTCTTATTTACATCATTCCAGATTGTCAGTCCAGTTTACGTCATTACAGTTTACTTCATTCCCGTTTGTCATTCCAGTTTACGTCATTCCCGTTTGTCTATTTAGTTTATATAATCCCACTGTTTTCATCATTCTCTGTTGTTTATAAAATACTGGTTTGTGTAGTTTCAGTTCAGTGACCTGTTTTCATTTTAATTTACATATTTTCAGTCGCGTCATTTCAGTTTTCATCACCCTAACTTATGCCCTTTAGGTTTCGTCAATTCAATTCACATCCTTTCAGTTTACATCAATCCACTTAACACCATTCAATTTACATTACAATTGTCATTTAATTAATAAAGTATTAGTTCAGGGGCGGCACGGTGGTGTAGTGGTTAGCGCTGTCACCTCACAGCAAGAAGGTCCGGGTTCGAGCCCCGTGGCCGGCGAGGGCCTTTCTGTGTGGAGTTTGCATGTTCTCCCCGTGTCCGCGTGGGTTTCCTCCGGGTGCTCCGGTTTCCCCCACAGTCCAAAGACATGCAGGTTAGGTTAACTGGTGACTCTAAATTGAGCGTAGGTGTGAATGTGAGTGTGAATGGTTGTGTGTGTCTATGTGTCAGCCCTGTGATGACCTGGCGACTTGTCCAGGGTGTACCCCGCCTTTCACCCGTAGTCAGCTGGGATAGGCTCCAGATTGCCTGCGACCCTGTAGAACAGGATAAAGCGGCTAGAGATGATGAGATGAGATGAGATGAGTATTAGTTCACGTCATTTCTGTTTCCATCATATTTGTTTGTCTTTTCAGTAATTCTCATGATTCTCTACTCATGACTTAGAACAGCAGCTCTGACAGCAGCGTAGCTGCAAATCACAGGTTTATTAATGCACTCATTCTGATACGTGTGTGTTTCTAAACATGAGCTGTAACTAAACTCTTTCTTGGATGTTCCACAACAAAAAATGTAGCTATAAATGAATAAAAATAACACTTTTTTTAAAAAATAATACATTAAAATTGTACTCATTAGCAAATTGCTGTGTCATAACACAAATAATACACTCCATGCCCTGGTGTTATCGGAAAATAATCAACTTCAGGGTGGTAACAGTGACTCTGCTTCACCACACCAATCCCATTGTTGATTAGTTTCCAAAAATAGCACCACACAGAGTGTTTTAATCCTGACGTATGTTCAGAATCTGTTTGAGTGTGAACTCGTATACGAGTATGAGGTTATGATGACAGCTGAAGGGCTGCTTTTTATCTCTTTATACCCCTTGAGAATCTCTGCATCTGCTAGCTTTCACACTTCACACACACACACACACACACACACACACACGCACTTCTAAACACGCTTAAACGTTCAAATAATAGTCTAGAGCAGGCTTATCCTCATCCTACCCCCACTCCATCAGCCCCGTGGGCTGAAACCCACCTGTTCACACATACATGAGTCATCTGCTCTCACACATTCATAAAGAGTGGAGACTCCCTGTAGTGGTGCCATCGGAAATGTGGAGATAAAACGCGTGCGCGCACACGCACAGTAGGGTGCATCAGTTGCCCCCTAAAAATGAAAAGTTCCTCCGATCATGATGCATTTTTGTTTTTATGTTCCTTTTGGTAAGAAAACACACTGGGTGAAATATTTTGACAAAATTCAAAAGTTTAATGGTGGCACCAGGAGCTCAAATTTATGGAAAAAGCTGCTATTTTATGACTTTTATGACAAAATTAAGATCACTTTTCATGAAGCATTATGGCACCTTATAGAGTATACCAAATATCTTAGATACTGTAGACAGTATGTCTAGAATGTCTAAAAATATTTGGAGGTTTATTTTAGGGTGTCACTAGCATTATCTATCAGTGTTATAGTCATGCTGTCTGTTGTTGCCCAAATGAGGATGGGTTCCCTTTTGAGTCTGGTTCCTCTCGAGGTTTCTTCCTCATGTCGTCTGAGGGAGTTTTTCCTTGCCACCGTCGCCACAGGCTTGCTCATTGGGGATAGATTAGGGATAAAATTAGCTCATGTTTTGGCCCAATCCCAATTCTAATTTCTACCCCTACCCCTCCCCCTTCCCCTCCCCCTTCCCCTTGGCCCTTCCCCTTGAAACTGAGCTACAAGGGATAGGGCTTGAAATTCAACCCCTATGTATTGGGATAGCCCTTCAACGATCGCATACGTCATCACGTACCTCCGTCAGCGTTTACGTTAGCAAAACGCGACCAAATGCGTCATTGGCTGCGACCAGCCGCTACAGTCAGAGCCAGAGGCAGAACCAGAAATCTCTGCTGGCAGGGTGTGATTTGTTAACTAACACCACTGAATGGGATATCTTTGGCGCTTCGTGCACCACATCCGACAGAATGAGGTGTCAGAACACTCATGTAAACAATAAAAGCGAGAATAACAGAACAAAACGTACGCAGTCAAGCAACCGAAAACAATACTCACTCCCAAAGCTTTTTAGCAGCAGCTTGGATTTCAGAAATCGCTGCTCATTCTCAGCTCGAAAGCAAATCAAGCAGCGTGTTTCCTCTGGATAACAACTTAAAACACGTAAATAATGGAGAAAATACATTTATGACAATCTTTCGCCGCGGGAACCGCCATCTTTCTGAAATCCGCATGGCATTGTGGGAAATCACTCAAACCCCTTCGTTCGGAGTCAGCTCCAGGAAAATCTCCGTTTGGAGGGGTACAGAAGCCCTACCCCTTCCCCTACCCCTCCGCGTTAACTGGGATTGGGATACCCCTACCCCTTCACGTGAACGCGCAAAATGGAGGGGAAGGGCCAAGGGGTTGGTCCAAGGGGTGAAATGGGATTCGGCCTTTAAGTCGTTCAAATTCTGTAAAGCTGCTTTGCGACAATGTTTGTTAAAAGCGCTATACAAATAGACTTGACTTGACTTGTTATAACCCTGGTTTTAAGCTTGCCGCCTATGCATACGGTATGCTAGCCCCTATTAAAGTTATAACGATGTTGGATTACCTGTTTTCAAGACAACTGAAGATACAAGTGAAATGTTAAGAAGCAAATTCTCAATGTCTATTTCCTATGTGGCCGTCTCAGATTTGGAACCATTACTCTGTCTTTTGCTACAACTTGCACAATATGCTGGAATCTTTCTTCTATTGTGCCAGAACCAACTTTCTCATGGGCTAGTTTAACCCCACGCTCTGCCACATCATTTGTCACAATGAAGTTTGTGAGTGTTGCCTTTATCCTCTGGTACCATAAGATGCCAAGCCATCCCATTGTGACACTGGTGTTGAGAGCAGATGATCATCAGATATATCACATTAATGCTTCTCAATCCCTTGCAAATGTTCTTAACATGATCGCTGGGTCACAAGAAATCAATAAATGGAGTCCAACATTGTGATTCAAACCTTACGTGAAAACATAAAATAAACGTTTTTTTGGCAAAAAATGAACCTCATGGGGGCGGCACGGTGGTGTAGTGGTTAGCGCTGTCGCCTCACAGCAAGAAGGTCCGGGTTCGAGCCCCGTGGCCGGCGAGGGCCTTTCTGTGCAGAGTTTGCATGTTCTCCCCGTGTCCGCGTGGGTTTCCTCCGGGTGCTCCGGTTTCCCCCACAGTCCAAAGACATGCAGGTTAGGTTAACTGGTGACTCTAAATTGAGCGTAGGTGTGAATGTGAGTGTGAATGGTTGTCTGTGTCTATGTGTCAGCCCTGTGATGACCTGGCGACTTGTCCAGGGTGTACCCCGCCTTTCGCCCGTAGTCAGCTGGGATAGGCTCCAGCTTGCCTGCGACCCTGTAGAACAGGATAAAGCGGCTACAGATAATGAGATGAGATGAGATGAACCTCATGGTGCCACCATTAGACTTTTGAATATGATCAAAAATTTTTACAGGATGTCTTTATTGGTGAAAAGTAACACCCAAACAAAAATGCATCAGATTTTATGAAAGTGAGGGCAACTGATGCACCCTAACGCACAGAAGCAATTGTGTGTATCTTTGATAGGTTACATCTCATTTATAAGCGCTTGCACAACTCTCTCAACACGCACACACCACAACACTCATGGTGCACAACCCAATACGTGATTAAATGTTCACATTAAATCAACAGTAAGGCTCATTTAACAATAGTGTTCTTTTATTAAAATAAATTATACAAAGAATTTTCTGGAAATGTAATATTAAATCTCTTCAAATTAGTGTCATTATGCTTGAGACAAGTGTGTTGTACAGAAATAATTACAGGACCCGAGAAACATCTGACAATTCGTTCATAAAAATAAAAATTTTTTTTCAAGAACTAAAATGAATGTTAAGAGCACAGGATACAAGAAAACCAACAACAGCAACTAATTTAAATATTTCTCTCAGGTTAAAGGAGAACTGAAGTCATTTTTAAACTTGCTTTGTTTCTTAATTAACGTGTTATTCAATGACGTTTTGGGTTTTAGTAACCTTATATCGTGACTCGTATTGGCAACTAATTACAATTAAATATTATACTTATCGGCCTGTTCGGTTTTTAGCCGTGTTGAATTTAGTTCGTTTGGCCCACGGTAGGCGTCGCTTATCTGCGCAATCTTCACGAGACTTGTGTGAGACTTTGAAGCGTGAAGTGTCAGCCAGGTGTCAGCGCTGCCATTTTGAAAACTGTTTTCCAAACGAAGTATTGCACAAAAACAAGTTTAAATGACGATTACTGCCGACTTTTTTCAAACTTTCCTGATTGCTATCAAAACAAACAAAACTTCCGGCTTGATCACATCAGCATTCGAAAGAGGGCGCGCGCGTCTTTTGACAACGTTGGCAGATGTTGGTCGCTTTGATTTCTGCTGTACGTTTTACTTCCGTCCTACGATGTCTCGCACAGGTCTCAACGAATCTCGTTTACGGCCATTGCTTTGACATATGGACTGATATATTACAGAGCATATTTCAGACACTCATAACTTGCTATAGCAGCGACAAAATAGCGATCAAAAATGCATTTCAATATTTAATAAAATGAGAAATAGAATTTTGATGATAAAAAATTTGCCTTCAGTTCTCCTTTAACAATAATCAGTAAATTTAACAATAAAAAATATATACGGTACTGTGCAAAAGTGGCGCGGTGGTGTAGTGGTTAGCGCTGTCGCCTCACAGCAAGAAGGTCCGGGTTCGAGCCCCGTGGCCGGCGAGGGCCTTTCTGTGTGGAGTTTGCATGTTCTCCCCATGTCCGCGTGGGTTTCCTCCGGGTGCTCCGGTTTCCCCCACAGTCCAAAGACATGCAGGTTAGGTTAACTGGTGACTCTAAATTGACCGTAGGTGTGAATGTGAGTGTGAATGGTTGTCTGTGTCTATGTGTCAGCCCTGTGATGACCTGGCGACTTGTCCAGGGTGTACCCCGCCTTTCGCCCATAGTCAGCTGGGATAGGCTCCAGCTTGCCTGCGACCCTGTAGAACAGGATAAAGCGGCTACAGATAATGAGATGAGAGATGAGATGAACTGTGCAAAAGTCTTGGCATCCTATTTTTTTCCCATACGAACTTTGTTATAGATTTCTATTTTATGATTTCTACATTATTGAGTCAAAACATTACAAAAACATTTTAGAGTTCCAAACGTTCATGTTTTTTTTTTTCCAGCACAAAATTAAATGTTACAGGAAAAAGCAAGTTTGTATCTGAGCAGCATATTCCATTCCAAGAGAGCATTTTTCAGATTAAAAAAGGAAACATAATGAAGTTTGCTGGGTTTTGGTGCAAAATGAAGAAGCGAATGCGATGGTCAAAGTGTCCAGAAGAACTGTGGCTGGTTCTGGAAGATGCTCAGTAAAACCTGCAGCTCATTTCCGCATAAAACTGCACTAATTTCACCTGAGACTACGATTTTTTTTTTATCTCGCACCGAATATTGACTTTAAGGCCTCCGGTGTCCACCAGAGGACGCTGCACTGAGGTGCATGGCCCTATTGTTTTCCTAAGGATTAATCCATCCATTATCTGTAGCTGCTTATCCTGTACAGGGTCGCGGGCAAGCTGGAGCCTATCCCAGCTGACTATGGGTGAGAGGCGGGGTACACCCTGGACAAGTCGCCAGATCATCGCAGGGCTGATACATAGAGACAAACAACCATTCACACTCACATTCACACCTACGGTCAATTTAGAGTCACCGATTATCCTAAGCATGTATTTGGACTGTGGGGGAAACCCATGCAGATACGGGGAGAACATGCAAACTCCACACAGAAAGGCCCTCACCAGCCGCTGGGCTTGAACCCAGAACCTTCTTGCTAACCACTACGCCACCGTGCCACCCAGTTTCCTAATGATTATTATGTTTATTCTTATATTATTATTATTTTTTTTCTTAGAGGCTTGGCCCTGGGTGTGTCCGGGGAACTCCATAGCACCCCCACATGTCATTGAGACTTTTGCCTGGTATATAGTTTCACCTATCCATGTCAAATTTGGTAGGTGTGTGCGGTGCCCCAAGACGAACAAAATTGCAATGTACAGTATATTGTATTAGCCAAACTCAACAGGAAGTGAGTGATTTTTGTTTTTTTGCATTCTGACATGCGTTACATTTTGATGTTCTCCTCCTTGGCAGTTTGTTGGATTCATGTCAGATTTGGTATACTGGATGTGCTCGGGCCCTTCATCGCCACTTGCGGCTGTATTTTCATTTATTATAGCTTACTGTTTATAGGGTTTTTTTTTAATGTTGAAACATTTTCATTTCATTACTTTTTCACAGCATTTTTGGTCAACAGCATTTCTTTACAAGACGTTTGTACAGTACTGTGTGTGTCAGGAATTAAAGACTCTGTCATGCTGTTATAGGAAATTAATCAGTATCATTGTTGGTGTGATGAAGCAGTCACTGTGGCCACCAAAAAAAAAAAACCTGATGATCTTCTTAGAACACTGTCCTGAAGTGTTTTATTCCACTTATACACTAACAATTTGCAAATAACAGTTGATATTTATTCGAACATGAAACTTTTTATCCATTTAGAGTTGCATTTAATCGTCAGAGTGCAGGCACTTACGGATGCAATCGCTGAGGAGAGCGGGTGCGTCGCAAACTGCAGGCAGAGCCGAGTCAAGAAACAGGAAATGTAGTCGGGGATGGGCGGAGGTCAGTCGATCGGCAAACAGAACATCGTAGGGCAGATGAGAAGACGAAGTCGAGAATGAATGTTAAAGTGCCATTCCACCATTGGATGTATTCTTTGGCATAAAATACAATATATTTTGACAACATATATAAATCGTATCACTAGATAGAGAAATCTTTTAGCTTCAAAATGATATATCGAACATAATTTTTTGACAACGACAAGTATATTAATTTTGCGACCAAAGTCACCTACCCTTTTAATTTCCGCGCGTGATGTCATTGGCAGTTCCCCTTCTTGTGTACCACGTGACGTGTGACGTGGCACATATTATCAGCAATGGCGGATAGAACGCGATAAAAATAATACCAATAAATCTAGCTAATACCAATAAATCTAGCTAACTGAAAGATTAACTCAAAATTTTTCGCAATTTTTTTGGCCCCCATATACGAGGAGAAATGACTCTCTCACTTTGGGGGTTTCCTGGTCTAAAAATAGACCGACACGTGGTACACAAGAAGGGGAACCTGCCGATGACATCACGTTTCACTACCGCGCGGAAATTAAAAGGGTAGGTGACTTTGGTCGCAAAATTAATATACTTGTCGTTGTCAAAAAATTATGTTTGATATATCATTTTGAAGCTAAAAGATTTCTCTGTCTAGTCATGTCATAAAATATATTGTATTTTATGCCAAAGAATACATCCAATGGTGGAATGGCACTTTAACGGTGGTCAGAACAGAAAGTCAGACAGAAGTCAAATGGCGCAGTAAAGTCAGGTACGGGACGCAGAACAATACTTCGCACTGGCTGGTTGAGAGAGCTGAGTGTATATATAGGCTGGGTGCTGATTGGTAGATAGTTGGCAGGTTGAGGTCATTAGAATTCTGATGACATGGAACGCTGTGACTCTTGGGAATTGTAGTCCAGAGAGGCCATGTTTGGAAGCTGCTCGGAACTCCAGTTTTCAGTATCATTACTGACATTAATCTAACTGAATGCCCACGAAACAAGTAATTTGTTGCTATAGTAACGATAACGTATCAGAGCGAGGGTATTAATGTAAATCTGTGATTTGACGAGGCACTACTGTATGAGCTGCTGTTATAGAAAATTAATCAATACCTTCTGTTCTGACCAATCAGAATCCAGAATTCAACAGTGCTGTGAGATTATACTATATAACAAGCAGAGATTCGCGCGCACACACACAGTGAATCAGGAAGAGAGCGAGCTTTGATGTGTGTTGTGAGGACTTCCCTGAGAGAGCTCCGTCTCCGTCCTCACGCTGCCCCACAGGAATATGGCTCCACTGCGGCTCATCGTTCCTCGTGGGCTTTCATCCACAAAAACCCGGCTGACATTTACACCGGCTGTCTTCAGAGACCCCCAGTGTGGCTTTCTCACTAGTGTGTGTGTGTGTGTGTGTGTGTGTGTGTGTGTGTGTGTGTGTGTGTGTGTGTGTGTTAGCCTAACATTCAAGAGAAGTGAATAATAATAATATATTTAAGCATTACACACAGTCTCAATGCTTTACAATGAATTAAAATCTATAAACAATTTGCATAATACAAATCCTGTCAATACATTCAATAAGAAACTATAAAATAAATTTAATCTAAATATATGCTCCAGAGCACGTTTCTATACATTATAAGCACTAAGGAAAAGAAATGCCTTTAATGACGATTTAAAAGTTACAAATGAATCTGAGTTCCTAATAGAAAGCGGCAGAGAGTTCCAAAGTTTTGGTCCATATACTGAAAATGCTCTTTCTCCATATGTTTTAGTGCTAGCTTTACTGTAGGTACTGATAACAGGTTGAGGCTAGCTGACCTCAACGAGCGAGAAGGTCTATAATTATTTAGGAGCTCACATAAACAGTCGGGCTTGATTGTGAGTTGCCTTGTACACTAAGCAAAGTACCTTAAAGTCTATTCTAGATCTAATCGGGAGCCAATGCAGCTGATGGAGAATAGGTGTTATGCTATCACTCTTTTTCACTCCTTTAACTAGCCTAGCAGCAGTGTTCTGGACTCGCTGGAGCTTAAATATCTCTATATCAGGAAGTCCTATGAGTAGACTATTGCAAGAATCTAACTTTGATGTTATAAAAGCATGGACAAGCTTTTCACAAGTCTCTTGGTCGAGATACTTTCGTATTCGGCCAATGTTCCTGATGGAGAGGAAGGCAGACTTGCAGATGTTGTTGACGTGTTTAGTCATCAAGAGGTTCGAGTCAAAAGTCACACCAAGATCACGTGCATCCGATTTGGGTAAGATGTTAAACCCATCGATACTGATACCGGGAACATTAGCAGGGCTTGAGAAACGTGAAGAGAGATGGATGACTTCAGTCTTATCCGGATTGCAGGCCAGGCCATTTGATGTACACCAGATGAGAATATCCTTTATACATAGTTCAAGATTGGACAGGATGACAGGGCAATCTTCATGTGAGTCAATTGTGACATAAAGCTGCGTATCGTCGGTGTACATCATGGCATTCAGGCCATGAGCTACAGTGGTGCTTGAAAGTTTGTGAACCCTTTCGAATTTTTTATATTTCTGCATAAAGATGACCTAAAACATCATCAGATTTTCACACAAGTCCTAAAAGTAGATAAAGAGAACCCAGTTAAACAAATGAGACAAAAAAATTATACTTGGTCATTTATTTATTGAGGAAAATGATCCAATATTACATATCTCTGAGTGGCAAAAGTATGTGAACCTCTAGGATTAGCAGTTAATTTGAAGGTGAAATTAGAGTCAGGTGTTTTCAATCAGTGGGATGACAATCAGGTGTGAGTGGGCACCCTATTTTATTTAAAGAACAGGAATCTAAAAAAACCTGATCTTCACAACACATGTTTGTGGAAGTGTATCATGGCACGAACAAAGGAGATTTCTGAGGACCTTAGAAAAAGCATTGTTGATGCTCATCAGGCTGGAAAAGGTTACAAAACCATCTCTAAAGAGTTTGGACTCCACCAATCCACAGTCAGACAGATTGTGTACAAATGGAGGAAATTCAAGACCATTGTTACCCTCCCCAGGAGTGGTCGACCAACAAAGATTACTCCAAGAGCAAGGCGTGTGATAGTCGGCGAGGTCACAAAAGACCCCAGGGTAACTTCTAAGCAACTGAAGGCCTCTCTCACATTGGCTAATGTTCATGAGTCCACCATCAGGAGAACACTGAACAACAATGGTGTGCATGGCAGGGTTGCAAGGAGAAAGCCACAGCTCTCCAAAAAGAACATTGCTGCTCATCTGCAGTTTGCTAAAGATCACATGGACAAGCCAGGCTACTGGAAAAATGTTTTGTGGACAGATGAGGCCAAAATAGAACTTTTTGGCTTAAATGAGAAGCGTTATGTTTGGAGAAAGGAAAACCCTGCATTCCAGCATAAGAACCTTATCCCATCTGTGAAACATGATGGTGGGAGTATCATGGTTTGTGCCTGTTTTGCTGCATCTGGGCCAGGACGGCTTGCCATCATTGATGGAACAATGAATTCTGAATTATACCAGTGAATTCTAAAGGAAAATGTCAGGACATCTGTCCATGAACTGAATCTCAAGAGAAGGCGGGTCATGCAGCAAGACAACGACCCTAAGCACACAAGTTGTTCTACCAAAGAATGGCTAAGGAAGAATAAAGTTAATGTTTTGGAATGGCCAAGTCAAAGTCCTGAGGTTAATTCAATCGAAATGTTGTGGAAGGACCTGAAGCAAAGAGTTCATGTGAGGAAACCTACCAACATCCCAGAGTTGAAGCTGTTCTGTACGGAAGAACGGGCTAAAATTCCTCCAAGCCGGTGTGCAGGACTGATCAACAGTTACCGGAAACATTTAGTTGCAGTTATTGCTGCACAAGGGGGTCACACCAGATACTGAAAGCAAAGGTTCACATACTTTTGCCACTCACAGACATGTAATGTTGGATCATTTTCCTCAATAAATAAATGAGCGAGTATAATATTTTTGTCTCATTTGTTTAACTGGGTTCTCTTTATCTACTTTTAGGACTTGTGTGAAAATCTGATGATGTTTTAGGTCATCTTTATGTAGAAATATAGAAAATTCTAAAGGGTTCACACACTTTCAAGCACCACTGTAAGATGACGTCCTCCAAGGGTGCAAAAAAGAGGGAAAAGAGTAATGGCCCAAGCATGGAACCCTGAGGCGCGCCATAATTTAGATCGATCTCCGAAGCCAAGACATCGCCAATCATGACTTGCTGGGTTCTATTAGAGAGGTAAGACTCAAACCATTTCAAAGCAATCTGGGTAATGCCATCACACTTTTCAAGTTGTCTAAGAAAAGCAGTGTGATCGATGGTATTGAAAGCAGAAGATAGGTCTAGTAGAACAACTACCACCTCCTGCCGACTGTCAATGGCGACCAGAATGTCGTTGTAAACACGAAGTAGCGCAGTTTCGGTGCTATGAAAGTGCTGATAAGCAGACTGGAACTTTGCAAGTAAACCGTTCGTAATGAGGTAGTTTAGTGACTGCATAGCAGCTACACGTTCAAGTACTTTCGAGATAAACGCAACATTCGTGATGGGACGGTAACTTGATTTCACCTAATGATCTAATAGTTGTTTCTTAATAGAAGGGTGGATGGTACCTTTCTTGAGTGGCGGTGGAAAAACCCCAGAGTTCAGTGAAGCATTAACGATGGCAGTAATAAATGGGGCTAGGTCATCAATGGATAGTTTCAGAAAATCAGTCTGAATAGGGTCTAATACACAAGACATGGACTTCAACTTCTGGATAACCTCACAGATATAACTCACAGACACCTGAGAGAACTCCAAGAATACACTTTTGCAGGAAGACTTGCTATGCCCAACTGTCAAGTCCATGGACACCAGGGGCAAGGAACACATCTGATCTTTGAGAAGTTGGATCTTGTTATTAAAGAAGTTGTTGAAATCTTCAGCCAACGCCACAGGGCAATCGTGTGATGGAAGCACTGGGACTGTCTTAACCTTGAAGAGACAGTCGATAAGACGAAACAACTGGTTTTGGTCAGACCCAGAGATCTTAGCTTTGTAATAGTCACGCTTGGCGGAATTCAAAGCATCAGTGTATATGCAACAACGTTCTCTGTACATTTCCAGATGAACTACAAGACCAGAAGCGATGTACCTGCATTCAGCCTGGCATCTCAGTCTCTTTAAGGACTTGATAGTATCATTAAACCAGGGTGTGTGTGGACGCAAGGTGACAGAACGGTAGCGAACAGGGGCATGTTTATACATAAGTTGGCGGAACACACTGTTGTACTGCTCTACTAAAACGTTAGCGTCAGCGGATGTGCTATTGGTGGCATTAAGAGCAGACTTCTTAACATCATCACTCCATGAATCCATGTTAATGCAACGTAAGTTTCGACGTTGTCAAATCTTCTGAGTAGGATACAGTCGAGGCATGTGAGCAGTGCATAAAATAACACAATGATCACAAATCTGGTGGGAATTCCCGAGAACTTCTGGAGCCTGAGACAGCAGCGAGTCATCCTGTCGAACAATAACCAGATCCAGGGTATGTCCACGTTTATGGGTGGGGCCAGTCACTCTTTGTTCAAGACCAGCTGACTCTAATAGATCTAAAAAGTTAACAGCTTCCCTGTTACAGGCATCATCGACATGGAAGTTGAAGTCTCCTGTGATTATTAAAGGACAAGTCGTTGCTCCTAGGACTTCCACAAGGACAGAAAATTCACCAAAGAATAGACAAGACAGTTTGTTGGCCTTGGACGGAGGAGGTCTGTAGACAACCACAAAACACATTGATGAATTTAAAGAGCCGATGATGAGGTCTATATATTCCATTGAATGGAAAACAGACATCGAGTTTCGTTTCACGTGAAAGCCTTTTTGTAGAAGGACTCCCACACCCCCACCAGATTTTGTAGATCTAGGAATGTGAGTAAAGTCAAAGTCCTGTAAAGTATTGACAATAGAACCCAAGGTAGGATCGGAGGCATCGCTGGAAGAGAGCCATGTTTTTGTAACAGCTAAGATGTCGATTCGCTGGGAAATGATCAGATCACAAATAGAGGCGGCTTTCTTATTTATTGAACGGACATTCCACGTTGCGAAGCGAAGATGCGACCCTTGATTTTGACTTATCGCCTTGGTGTTTACATTGATAAGGTTGAAAAAGTTCCTGGCATTGTGCTCAGCCTTGAAAGAGTGTTTATTGAAACGCGAAGTCGTCCATACAGGAAGGTATCGCCTTTTGTCTTGATCTTTATTCAGCTCATTCATCCGGCTCAAAGAACACAGATTATGTAAACTTGCTCCTCTCTGGCTAGAATGGTAATTAACCGAGCTACAATATCCTATGCGAGTCGTGATTTCCCTGAAATTATTGCGGGTCGAAGTACCAGCACGAACGCCTCTAGATTTTAACAGCCCCAGGTCTTTAAGGCGATTGAAAATGTCATTTGAAATGGCGTATTTTGCTCGCAGTCGAATGAGGTCAGCTCTTGCATATTCTTTTGTCTCAATGGCGGGAATATTTAAAATCACCAGTTGATACCTAGAAGCCGTCGAGACCATGGAATTCGGGCCGGGGTTTGCTTGAATATCCATGTGTGTTGTAAGGTCAACCCAGAAGAGACTGCTTGGAAGAGCCAGTGTTACATTTCCTCATTTAGTCGCCTTTAAAATAGAGGTTGAGATTTGATTGTTTGACTCGCCTTGAACTCGCTTCACGGTGGTTTTGAAGAATAGATTATAAATCAGCGGAAACCTCGGCACATATTACTTGACCCGAAAACCTGGAGCTCCCCTACTTGAGCAAACCACCTCAGAATTATCAGTAGAACATTTTGACATCGAAAAATTCGCTTGTGATGGATAAAAAATCCAAAAGCATAAGAGCCGTATTATAAAAGGTACTGCCATTTTGGCGCATACAAATGACGTGACAAATATTACTAACAGCTCTGCCATTTTACAGAATAAATGGCCAGCCTAGCAAAAGGTCTCTCATGTTTACCGTGTACTTCCTGAGCAACTGCACAGAATGTGAGATGACTGTCCTCAGGTATGTGTGTGTGTGTGTGCATTTATTTTTACACAGCGTGCACATAAGCACATTTATCATTCAATTGTTATATTTTTCGCCAGTTTCATTGGCTGAATGAGCTGCAAATAACTGCCTACGAATAATGGTCTACTCATGCACAGTTACTTCGTGCTTTTGAATGATTCAGAGGGGTGGGGCCACACCGATGAGGGCCAGCAAGTGTTTCAGGCATCATGATGGGCAGGACGCGTAATAAAACAGTGATTGCAGCTGATTTCTTTGTTATCGTTTGACTTGTCACATGAACTTTATAATTAACATTTTAAAAATTATTTGAATGATAGAACAGTTCTTGAACTCAGTTTTCACAAAATATTTTAGTTATTCCATGAAATCGAGTCGTACATGAGCTGATAGCCGACGAGGCGCGTAGCACCGAGTTAACTATTATCCATGAATGATGAGATTGAGTGGAATAACTGCTTTATTCTATCCACATTCACTGGATTTTGAGAAATAGAGCATTTTTATTTTTTGTAAATTTGATCAATAAAAACTTTATACCAAATGTCTGACAAAATCATTTCCACTTAGAATGTAAACAAACTGGCGAAATGACAGGAGCAATTTGTGAAAAGTGCGATAATTAATAATAATTCTTGAAAAATAAAAAAAAAACCTCCTTACCATCAAATACTTTTATTCCATATTTTGTTGCTGCTGCTTCTTCTTCTTTAGGGTTTTTTGGTGGTTGGCAAACCAACTGAACGGTGCACTACCACCACCAACTGGGCTGGAGTGTGGAAAAGGAGATATTGGGGAAGGAAAACAAAAACTATATTCTTTTAGCTATTTCTGTTTCTTTTTAATACTTGATAACAATTTTGAGGTTTTGTTTTCAGGTAGAGTTTTTATTTTGTCCTCGGTTGGTTCAGCAACGCGCTCTGCTATTTTGCTTTTATCTACTCATGATATATGAGGGGTGGCACGGTGGTGTAGTGGTTAGCGCTGTCGCCTCACAGCAAGAAGGTCCTGGGTTCGAGCCCTGGGGCCGGCGAGGGCCTTTCTGTGTGGAGTTTGCATGTTCTCCCCATGTCCGCGTGGGTTTCCTCCGGGTGCTCCGGTTTCCCCCACAGTCCAAAGACATGCAGGTTAGGTTAACTGGCGACTCTAAATTGACCGTAGGTGTGAATGTGAGTGTGAATGGTTGTCTGTGTCTATGTGTCAGCCCTGTGATGACCTGGCGACTTGTCCAGGGTGTACCCCGCCTTTCGCCCGTAGTCAGCTGGGATAGGCTCCAGCTTGCCTGCGACCCTGTAGAAGGATAAAGCGGCTAGAGATAATGAGATGAGATGATATATGAGCTGATATCCTAATAGTAAAGTAGCCAATCAGAGCGCACGATTGCTCATATCCAGTGAACATGGATAGAATAATGTGATTTGTTAGTGTCTGCCTTCAGTATTGGCAAATAATTGCTTGCTCGCCGCTAACAAATCATGATTTTGTTCGACTTTGTCCAATAATTGCTTGGTACTTTTCCATCTTTCACATGTTCTGTATCTACTCTTGGTGCAGCATAATAACTCAAAGAAGGATGTTTATTATAGTAATATTCATTTACAAACCAAAATCAACGTGAAACCACATTTCTGTTCCCCAAATTTACAGTTCACAATTAAAATAACTGTCTGATATTGTTCACTCCCTTTATATGGTCAAAATGTCCTGTTTCTGCCATGGTAGTTAATAAGGATGTTATCCTCAGGCTTGCATATATTACATTAATGGCATTTAGCAGATGTTCTTATCCAGAGTAACATACAGTGTACCCAGAGAGCAGTTGGGGTTAGGTGCCTTGCTCAAGGACACTTCAGCCATTCCTGCTGGTTTAGGGAATTGAACCAGTAACCTTTTGGGGCCAAAGCTGCTTCTCTAACCATTAGGCCATGATTTCCCTTCTGATGCGATTTCAATTCAGATGATAACGAATCAGTATTTGACTGAATCTGCTACAATATGATGATGGAGAAACCTGAAGGGGGGTGATTGGGAGGAACGGCCTGCCTGATCTAAACCTGAGTGGTGTTATGTTGTTGGACTTATGTGCTCATCATGGATTAGGCATAACAAACAGCATGTTCAAGCATAAGGAGGTTCATAAGTGTACCTGGTACCAAAACACCTGAGGCCAAAGATCGATGATCGACTTTGTGGTCGTATCATCAGATCTGCAGCTGTATGTCTTGGACACTTGGGTGAAGAGAGGAGCAGAGCTGTCAACTGATCATTACCTGGTGGTGAGTTGGATCAGATGGTGGGGGAGACTGCTGGACAGACTAGCCAAACCCAGGCATGTGGTGAGGATGAACTGGGAATGTCTGGTGGAGTCCTCTGTTCATGAGGTCTTCAATTCTCTGTCACAGCAAGGCTGCAAACACAGCACCCTGAGGCATTTATGATCATTTCTTGGGACTTTAATCATGCTACTTTGGACTCTACTTTGGCTGCTTTTTACCAAGTTGTGGACTGTCCAACAAGGAATAACAGGACAATTGACTTGCTGTATGCTAATGTGAGGGATGCATACAGAGTCACACCCCTCCCCCCACTAGGGAAGTCTGACCACAACCTGGTTCTTCTGCAGCCGAAGTACACCCCCCTGGTCCAAAGGCAGCCTGCAACAACTAGCTCCATCAGGAGGTGGTCCCCTGAAATGGAAGATGCCCTCAGAGACTGTTATGACACCACGGACTGAGATGTGCTGCTTAGCCCACACTGTGAGGACATAGAGGGGCTGACACACTGTCTGACAGATTACCTCAACTTCTGTGCAGATGTGGTCTCCCCCGCTAAGACTGTACGGTGTTACCCTAATAACAAGCCATGGGTAACACAGGAAGTCAAAGCTGTCCTCAACAGGAAAAAGGCCGCCTTCAGGAGCAGGGACAGGGAGGCGATGAAAGCAGCACAGCAGGAGGTGAAATGCTGCGTGAGGGAAGCTAAGGACAGCTACAGGAGAAAGGTGGAGCAGAAGCTGAAGAACAGCATGAGGGAGTTCTGGGAAGGTGTGAAAACCATCACAGGCCACAACACAAAGACCAGAGTCATTGAGGGGACAGTAGAGAGGGCAAACAAGCTGAATGACGACTTCAACCAGTTCAACCAGCCCACGTCCCCCCCACCCTCCCCCTCGCTGCAGCCATCTCTCCTTCTTCCCTCAACACACCTCCCCCCAGTCATCACAGCAGCCCCCTCCTCCTCCTCCCCCACCTCAACACAGACTCCTCCATGCATTACTGCAGACCAGGTCAGAGGTCAACTGAGGAAGCTTCACCCCAGGAAAGTAGCAGGTCCGGACAAGGTGTGTCCCCGACTACTGAAGACCTGCACTGCTGAACTGGGTGAACCACTCCAACGCATCTTCAACCTCAGCCTGCAGTTGGGGAGAGTGCCCACCCTCTGGAAGACATCATGCATCGTTCCAGTTCCCAAGAAGAACCAGCCCAGTGAGCTGAACGACTTCCGACCGGTGGCACTCATTTCACATCTGATGAAGACATTGGAGCGGCTCTTCCTCAGCCTCCTCAGACCCCAGGTGCAACATGCCCAGGACTGTCTGCAGTTTGTGTATCGGGCAGGTGTTCATGTGGAAGATGCCATCCTCTACCTACTACACCAAGCCCACTCGCATCTGGATAAGGGAAATGGCACAGTGAGGATCCTCTTCTTGGACTTCCCGAGTGCCTTCAACACCATCCAGCCCCTTATGCTTCAGGACAAACTGAACTGGATGCGAGTGGACCCCTGCCTGGCCACCTGAATCTCCAGCTACCTCACCGACAGGCCGCAATATGTCAGGCTGAAGGACATCATGTCTGACACTGTGATTAGCAGCACTGGAGCACCCCAGGGCCCCCTTCTCTTCACCATGTACATCGCAGACTTCTGCTACAACTCGGAGCTGTGTCACATTCAGAAGTTCACCAATGACACAGCCATTGTGGGGTGTATCAGGGATGACTGAGAGGAGGAGTATAGGAACCTGGTGAAGGACTTTGCTGTGTGGTGCAACAGGAACCATCTGCAGCTCAACACCTCGAAGACCAAGGAGCTAGTCATTGACTTTGGGAGGTCCAGACCAAGGTCATGACCAGTTCTGATCGAGGGAGTCAAAATGGAGGCCGTGGATTCCTATAAGTACCTTGGGCTGTGGCTGGACAGGACTTGCAACACCAACCACTTGTACAGGAAGGGACAGAGCAGGCTGTACTTCCTGACAAGGCTGCAGTCCTTTAACATCTGCAGGAAACTCCTGTGGGTGTTCTATCAGTCTATGGTTGCCAGTGTCCTGTTTTACATCATGGCGTGCTGGGGGGGCAGCACATCCAAGAAGGACACATCCAGGCTGGACAAACTGATCAGGCGGGCCGACTCTGTGGTCGGCATGAAGCTGGACTCTCTGGTGATGGTGGCAGAGAAGAGGACTATGGACAAACTACTGAGCATCATGGACGATGCCAGTCACCCTCTGCACACCGTCATCAGCAACCAGAGGAGCCTGTTCAGTGACAGAATGCTCCTTCCCAAGTGCAGGACTAACAGACTTAAAAACTCCTTTGTCCCTCATGCCATCAGACTGTACAACTCCTCTCTGGGGGGGAGGAGGGAAAACAGGAGGACAGAGGATGGGAAGGAGCAGTAGCCTAGCCTGACAAAAAGCAATACTGGACAATGTGCAATATAATGTGCAATACCTCTCCTGCTGGACTTTTCTTGTTTTTTCATATCCTTTTTTTATATTTGTATATGTAAATACTTAATTTAATTTATCTAGAAGTTTTCTCTATTTTCTATTCTCTGTTTATCCTGTAATGATGCTGCTGGAATTTTAATTTCCCTGAGGGAACCATCCCAAAGGGATCAATAAAGTTCTCATCTCATTATCTCTAGCGGCTTTATCCTGTTCTACAGGGTCGCAGGCAAGCTGCAGCCTATCCCAGCTGACTACAGGCGAAAGGCAGGGTACAGCCTGGACAAGTCGCCAGGTCATCACAGGGCTGACACATAGACACAGACAACCATTCACACTCACATTCACACCTACGGTCAATTTAGAGTCACCAGTTAACCTAACCTGCATGTCTTTGGACTGTGGGGGAAACCGGAGCACCCGGAGGAAACCCACGTGGATACGGGGAGAACATGCAAACTCCGCACAGAAAGGCCCTCGCCGGCCACAGGGCTCAAACCCGGACCTTCTTGCTGTGAAGCGACAGCGCTAACCACTACACCACCGTGCCGCCTCAATAAAGTTCTATTTAAGCTATCTAATTCCCACCTCTGGAAAAGCTTTTCATGCATCCTGGGGGAGGTTGGGGACATGGAATCTGAATGGACCATGTTCAAAACCTGTGGCCAAAAGGTCATCGGTGCCTGTCATGCCGGTAACCCAAGAACCCGTTTGTGGACACCAGCAGTGAAGAAAGCAGTCAAGCTGAAGAAAGAGGTCTTTCAGGCTTGGTTGCCCCAGGGGTACCTTAAGGCAGCAGGCAGGTACAGGGAGGCCAGAAGGGCTGCAGCTTTCGGCAGTTGCTGAAGCAAAAACCTGGGTGTGGGAGGAGTTCGGGGAGGCCATGGAGAAGGATTTTCGGTTGGCCTCAAGGAAGTTCTGGCAAACCGTTCAGCGACTCAGGAAAGGGAAGCAGGGCTTGCCTCAGGCTGTATGCAGCTGGAGAGGAGAACTGCTGACCTAAACTAGGGATATTGTCAGGTGGTAGAAGGAGCACTTTGAGGAACTCCTGAACCCATCCTACACATCCTCCTTGGAGGAGGTGCAGTCTGAGGACTCAGCGGAAGCTTCACCCATTTCTTTTGGCAAAGGTTACTGAGGCAGTCAAGAAGCTCCTTGGTGGCAAGGCGCCAGGGGTGGATGAGATTTGCCCTGAGATGCTGAAGGCTCTGGACATTGTTGGGCTGTCTTAGCTGACACGCCTCTTCAGTGCCACGTGGAGGTTGGGTACAGTGCCTGTGGTGTGGCAGACCAGGGTAGTGGTTCCTCTTATCAAAAAGAGGGACAGGAGAGTGTGTTCCAATTATAGGGGTACCACACTGCTCAGCTTCCCCGGGAAGGTTTATTTCCAGATGGATGCATAGATGGATGTATACTCCAGTTGTAAGTCCTTTTTTAATTGTAATCAATTTATAATCAATTATATTCAATAATAATTAATTGTTTCTTTTTCAGTTGATGTGGGCCACTGGTCCTGTTAGCAGTGTATCAGATCTTCTCACTCCTCCACAGTTAATACCCACGTTGCTCAATTAATACCCGGCCTCGCTATTAAACAGTGTTTATATCTCAGTTTTAATCTCATCTCATTATCTCTAGCTGCTTTATCCTGTTCTACAGGGTCGCAGGCAAGCTGGAGCCTATCCCAGCTGACTACGGGCGAAAGGCGGGGTACGCCCTGGACAAGTCGCCAGGTCATCACAGGGCTAACACATAGACACAGACAACCATTCACACTCACATTCACACCTACGGTCAATTTAGAGTCACCAGTTAACCTAACCTGCATGTCTTTGGACTGTGGGGGAAACCAGAGCACCCGGAGGAAACCCACGCGGACACGGGGAGAACATGCAAACTCCACACAGAAAGGCCCTCACCGGCCACGGGGCTCGAACCCGGACCTTCCTGCTGTGAGGCGACAACGCTAACCACTACACCACCGTGCTGCCCTCAGTTTTAATAATTAAGAATAATTTTAATTCATATTTTTACACGAACCAGTAAAATGTCAGCACTCGTTGTTGTGAAACCTTGCAATGTTTTATCATAGTAAAAAAAAGATGATTTTGGTGCCCTCTTATGGACCCGGTCAGTATTATCAGTATTACATGTCCACGATTTTACAACCCCGATTCCAAAAAAGTTGGGACAAAGTACAAATTGTAAATAAAAACGGAATGCAGTAATTTACAAATCTCAAAAACTGATATTGTATTCACAATAGAACATAGACAACATATCAAATGTCGAAAGTGAGACATTTTGAAATTTCATGCCAAATATTGGCTCATTTGAAATTTCATGACAGCAACACATCTCAAAAAAGTTGGGACAGGGGCAATAAGAGGCTGGAAAAGTTAAAGGTACAAAAAAGGAACAGCTGGAGGACCAAATTGCAACTCATTAGGTCAATTGGCAATAGGTCATTAACATGACTGGGTATAAAAAGAGCATCTTGGAGTGGCAGCGGCTCTCAGAAGTAAAGATGGGAAGAGGATCACCAATCCCCATAATTCTGCGCCGACAAATAGTGGAGCAATATCAGAAAGGAGTTTGACAGTGTAAAATTGCAAAGAGTTTGAACATATCATCATCTACAGTGCATAATATCATCAAAAGATTCAGAGAATCTGGAAGAATCTCTGTGCGTAAGGGTCAAGGCCGGAAAACCATACCGGGTGCTCGTGATCTTCGGGCCCTTAGACGGCACTGCATCACATACAGGCATGCTTCTGTATTGGAAATCACAAAATGGGCTCAGGAATATTTCCAGAGAACATTATCTGTGAACACAATTCACCGTGCCATCCGCCATTGCCAGCTAAAACTCTATAGTTCAAAGAAGAAGCCGTATCTAAACATGATCCAGAAGCGCAGACGTCTTCTCTGGGCCAAGGCTCATTTAAAATGGACTGTGGCAAAGTGGAAAACTGTTCTGTGGTCAGACGAATCAAAATTTGAAGTTCTTTATGGAAATCAGGGACGCCGTGTCATTCGGACTAAAGAGGAGAAGGACGACCCAAGTTGTTATCAGCGCTCAGTTCAGAAGCCTGCATCTCTGATGGTATGGGGTTGCATTAGTGCGTGTGGCATGGGCAGCTTACACATCTGGAAAGACACCATCAATGCTGAAAGGTATATCCAGGTTCTAGAACAACATATGCTCCCATCCAGACGATGTCTCTTTCAGGGAAGACCTTGCATTTTCCAACATGACAATGCCAAACCACATACTGCATCAATTACAGCATCATGGCTGCGTAGAAGAAGGGTCCGGGTACTGAACTGGCCAGCCTGCAGTCCAGATCTTTCACCCATAGAAAACATTTGGCGCATCATAAAAGGAGATACGACAAAAAAGACCTAAGACAGCTGAGCAACTAGGATCCTACATTAGACAAGAATGGGTTAACATTCCTATCCCTAAACTTGAGCAACTTGTCTCCTCAGTCCCCAGACATTTACAGACTGTTGTAAAGAGAAAAGGGGATGTCTCACAGTGGGAAACATGGCCTTGTCCCAACTTTTTTGAGATGTGTTGTTGTCATGAAATTTAAAATCACCTAATTTTTCTCTTTAAATGATACATTTTCTCAGTTTAAACATTTGATATGTCATCTATGTTCTATTCTGAATAAAATATGGAATTTTGAAACTTCCACATCATTGCATTCCGTTTTTATGTACAATTTGTACTTTGTCCTAACTTTTTTGGAATCGGAGTTGTACGTACCTTACTGAATTGTTTTGATGATTTTGGACGACATAACAGAACGGAGCATAATCCACTGGGTCCCATTTTCACTTCAACAGAACACCCTGCCTCAATATAACTGGCCTAAATGCCTTTAAATCTCTTTTCTCTGGGAGTCGTAATATCAAACAGCACTCACTGGCCCTGTTAATAATGTGTCAGATCTTCTCAGAGAATCCCTAAACACACTCCACGCCTACACCATTCATGCCCACTCTGATTGATATCCAGACTTGCTATAAAATAGCTTTTATTGTCTTTTATATATATTGAATCTATAAAATCTCACTGTTCTGGAGAGGTTTGGAGTGTTAAAAAAAAAAACAACAACCCTAAACTAAAATGCTGAAGGAATGATGAGTAATAAAACTCCACTCCTGCATTTATGGACTATGGATTTTGTGGAGAAAACAGATCTAATGCACAGTAATAAATCATGTCTACTGTAAAGCTACAACTAATCAATAACATAAATGACATAATGTTGATTATAATTAAAAAAAAATCTCTCTCCGGAACAAATGTTTGTATTGATTGGTGAGCGTGAAAGGGAGAAGCTTTCAAATATAGTAATAATTAGAGGGAAGAAAGAAAAGCACCTGGTCATTTGAGTTGATGGAAAACCAAAGGTCTGTAATTTAAAAGCCACCCATTTTGAAATGTTCTTTCAACAACTGAGAGGTTTACCACCAAATTACGTTCTCATTTTGGCTTTCACAAAGACGAAAATGTTTATAAGTAGCACCGAATTTCATCAACTGTAAAATATTAGAGCAGATAAAGGAGAAAAAAGATGATCGTGAAGCTTATGAACAACAGAAAAACACTTTCTGAAACTTCTTTATTTTAGGTGGACAGGTTCAACATTGGAGCTTGTGGTGGTGGTGGTGGTTTTTTTTTTTTGTCAACTTCAATCTGACCCTCTAAAGTGTCATTACAGAGGCAATAAACAGTTAAGACAAGACACTGATGATGATGATTTTGATGATGATGGAAGTTAGCAACATGGCACATGCATATTCTTCAACCCTTATTCAGAAGCTTATTACCCAAGAACTTCCCAAAACGTCTCATGTACGAGCTCATTTATGTGGAAGAGGGTAGATAGCACTTTTCTCCAAGTGTGTTACATTGCTCTGCTTGCCAACCTGCACTAGCTACCTATTGCAGCTCACAGCAAATTTAAGACATTGGTGCTAGCTTACCAGGCTCTCAAGGGGTTAGGGCCAGTATACCTCCAGAATCTAATCCGACCCTATGCGTCAGCCAGATCCCTATGCTCCACTACTATTGGTCGCCTGGCTGTCCTTCTCTCCACACCTGCCCAGCCCGATCAAGACTGCTGTCTGTCCTGGTTCCCCATTGGTGGACTGAGGTCAGAACTATTGACTTTCTGACCACTTTCAAGTGCAGACTGAAGACCCACCTCTTCAGGCTGCACCTCTCCCCTGCCCACTTTGTAACTGCGTTTCAGTCTTGACTTAACCCAGTTGTGTATGGTCTAGCCTGGGGTTAGCCATTTTGAGTTCTCTATTTAGGTGTACTTTATATGGATGGTTTGCTTCCTTGGCTGTTTGAGTATTGGTACTTCAACAGCATATTACACTAGGTATTGCTGTCACTTGTTCATTTGGCACTAGAACTTTCTTGTCTAGAAGTTCAGCACTTCGTGTACCTGACTTTTGCACTCATTGTACATCACTCTGGATAAGAGCATCTGCTAAATGCCATGTAATGTAATGTAATGCTTGGTGATGCAGCAGGAGCAGCAGTTCAGAAAAGATCATGTTAGCTGGCTTCACATGTCTCAGAGGAAGTATGTGCCTGGTTGGTAGGACGGAGCTGGCTGGTGGCTGGGAATTGGCAGGGAACTAAATTAGTGGGAATAAGTCTTGCTCAGCTTGGTGGTTTGACATTATTTGACAGTATTGCGTGTGCCACTATGTAGGAAGGAGGTGAATCGGGGCACAATGGTGCTAACTCCTCTGATAAACCTATATCTATAGATATTTTTGCAAGTCTTAATGTTTTGGGGGTGGAGCATTGTGGACACACCTTTGTATCATCTGTGAGAATATCTTCCTTGCTTATGATGTTGGGGCAAACCAAGAACATTCCTAAAAATGTCATTCATGAAAGCCTGGATAATTGGTGGGGCATCGATCAAGCCATGTAACATGACGAACTATTCGTACTGAAGCCAATTTTCTATTTATCCATCTCTTGAATGGAGATGAGCTTTAAATCCAAAAGTTACATTAATATTTACACAGGGAAAGTTATAGACATTGAGAGTCTGTAATGTAGAAGACCTTGTAATGCATCCAGGCCTTCTAGGTCTTCAGAGAAGGCCCAAACATATCAGCATTTCAAATGTTATATTTAATCTCTTTCATTCTTTCATAATTTCATTATAATTATTTTCTTCTAATTTAAATTTGGCCTCATTTTCTATCAAATTTGCTTCAGAAATGAAAGGGTTACTGTCCTGAAAACATTAAAATCGAGTTATCCAATGAGATTGTTTTGTTTGTTGTCTCTAGGCGGAGAAGAGTCTTGAACTGCTCACTCATTGGTTAGGACTTCATTGCTGGGACAGAAGGCCATGGCAGTGTATGTTTATGTAGGAAGTGATGGATGAATTAACCAATCAGATTTTGATTTATAGTGGGAAGTGGGAGGAACCAAAAATGTATCGCCCTCTGCCTTCTCAAAGGCCAGCGCTGCTTAAATGTGAGTCGGCGCCGTCAGTGCAGCAGTGAAGTCACCTTCCAGCCGGTGTAGCATTCATCAGTAGTCTTAGCAAGTGCTGGTAAAGTGGTAAAGCCAGTGCTATCTATAGAGAGCAAGTAGCACAGGATAATGACAGAGAAACTAAGATTTCTGTCTCTAAATTCTTCTTCTACACTGCACGCTCACTAGAATATTTTTCACTCCGACTTAAAGCTCATAGGCAACGGTTTTAATTTTATGCACATTTGAAACTTTATATGTTAAAAAAAACCCTATAATTTTCTTCCGGTCCCAAGAAGTATTGTTAATAAGTATTAATTAAAATAAGTTAGCGCGGATCTCGGCAAATTTCTGTTCGGCTATTTTCATGACCACTCGGCATGTGACGTCATTTAAGCCAAACAAACCTCGAGTTTAGTCCACTTCCGTTTACTTACATTGCCGTTCGGCTTGTGTGCAGATGTGCGTTCAGGAATTTCCAAAGAAAAACCCCCATGCCTTATTGTTGTGCAGTGAACTGTAACAACAGGACCGGTTCAGGAAGAAGTTTTTACCTTTTTCCGAGAGAGGAGACGAGGCAGAGAGAGTGGATTGGCTTTTTCCGGAAGAGGAGAAGAGGCAGAGCGAGAGGATTGGCTTATTCTGAAAGAGGAGACGAGGCAGAGAGAGTGGATTGTGCACGTGAAGCCAGAGGGTTGTTTTTTTCCGGAAGAGGAGAAGAGGCGGAGAGAGTGGATTGTGCACATGAAACAAAATCAAGCAGTCAAAGAAGAAACGGAGCAGCAACGCTCAAGCAAAAAGGAGAAGATTGGAGGTAAACATTTTTACTTTTGCTTGCAATTGACAAGTCAAGAATCCTGAGGGATCCTGTACAATCATTGTGGAAATGAGACAAAGGGATATTTCCTCGCTTAGAGTCGGCTATAAATAGTATAATGCTGCGGATGGCAGGCTCATGTGGCCTACCGGCGCACTGTCAAGTAATCGTTCCCTATATCCACTAGGAAGGGCGGTTTAATTATTCTTCAAAAGGGCTCTTATTTAGTATTACGACGAAAGTAGGAATTTATCATGACTACCAGGATAAATCGTTTGGGCGCGAGTCTTGTTGAGGTCCAGGGTCACCGCAATCAGAGTCGGCTGAGTCGCTATCCGATTCCAAGGCTGCATGGTCAAACCAGTGAGCCACATTCACTGATTGCTTTGCAACGGCCATAGGGTCATACATGTATGGTTTCACCTCTTGATATTTAATTTGGAGAGTTCCTACTTCAAAATCGCTATCGCTTTCAGACATTTTACACAACCTCTCACAACCAAAGTCCCAGGGGCGTCAGAAGCATTTTTAATGTGGGGGGGACACACTGGCGGGGGGTCCTCCGCCAAAAATTTTTTAATTAATTTTCAACAATAAGTCCTCATTCAACTAGTCCATATATTCATCAGCCTGTTTTTAAACCCACCGCTGCGCCTAAGATAATGAGATGAATGTGACACAATTTATCACCAACAATGACTTTATGGGTGCATTTTGATTTTTATTTTGTGTTTTCTATTTAGTTTTAGATGTAACACAACATGCCACTGGGTCAAGCAATAGTGACACTCAACTGTATGTTTAAAAATAAGAATATTCATAATCTCACACAATGAACAGGCATGACATGGCATCATGCAAACTTCATAACACAAAATCACACTGTGTCAAGCAACGGTGACACATAAATAACTTCACACAATGAACAGGTGCAATTTTGTTCACCACCAACAGTGACTTTAGTGGGTGCATTTTACTTTTTTCCGATTTAGCGATACTCATAACAAAAATGGCATGGCATCATGCAGTCTTCATAACACAAAATAATGAACAAGTGCAGTTTTGTCAACCTACATGCAATGGTGGTACTACAGTAGCATTTACAGATTAGTATAACAAATAGATTTATAGATATAACTCCTTACATTGGTGCCACCACAATTTCTACCACTTCATAACTTTTACCCCCCCTTTCCTTCACAATCCACCTGGAATAACATCCATCTCTCTCTATCGCTTTCCTCTCTACTATTCCTTCCCCATACACTGATTTCCCATCTTACTTTCCAGAAAACTGCCAAAGACCAGACAAAACAAGGAATCAATAAATATCATCAGAGCAGACTTGACCTCATTCTTGGCATTACAGTAAGGCAGGCCTACTGGGTTTGAATTAAATGATAGCTAACGTTAAGCTAGCTGATGCATCTCCTAACATTGACTAGCCAGCTAACTGCACTAACATTTCCATTGGGACAAAAAAACTCTGTCCTGTGGGGAAATTCTGACTGACTTTCCGCTGCTTTGTAAAGAATGTCCTTATGTCCATTGTGTCTGGGGAGGAGCAAATACTGCAAACAATTCATCATCAACCAAGAATGCCCCATTAGGCTAAGCTTATTTCACTGTTTAGTTGAATATTAATTTAACGTGGCCTAGGGTTAATTTTGAGGGCATATAACAAAAGAATAAGGTTTTAGCAAAATCTAGACATTGTGAGTTGGCAATGGGGCTAACGTCACCTCCTCCACTTTCCAGCAGCTGCACCAACATTTCTCTGCTCGCGCTGAGATTCACTTCACTCGCGCGCGGTGAGCTGTTGTAGGTAGCGCCCGGAAAACCCGGAGTGGATTTTCAGTGGTCTGTGTATTCTCTTATCGATCAAGTGGAATGGATTCTTTCACGAAGCAATAGAAACGGCACTGGGTGAACTCATATTTTATGTTAAATGTGGGGGGGTCCAAACGAAGAATTATGAAATGTGAGCGGGACATGTCCCCTTCGCATTCAATGGTGGCGACGCCCATGCAAAGTCCGTACATGTGTGCTCAGTTCGCAAGTAAACACAGAACTGCTCCCAGTCTGTTTGGCTTAAATGACGTCATGACGACAGCCCCCTGGTGGTGAAAGTGCGCATAAGTGAGATGTAAACAAGCCTTCGGAAATTGGGCAAAACAGTATATTTTAACCGTTTTATTCAATTTTAGGGTGCAAATTAAACACTAGTAAAATTGAATTTGCTTTTTGGGTCGTTCTTCTAGACAATAAAGTTGATATTCTACGTTTTGCCTCGGACCATTGCCTATGACCTTTAAGTATTCATTTCCCTGTGTAATTTACTGAGTTACTTTTAAAATCAACAGCTACATACAACGGCGTGACCTGGCAGCCTGTCGCTAATCCCTTACAAAATCCTTTACTTTCTCTGTTGCTTTTTTTGGTGTCTGGCTAAGCTCAAGTCCCAGGTCTAATAGTAATGGTTTGCCACTGCTATAATACACATGCTAAGGTCGATTTTCCAGGTGTCCCGTTAGGATTATGCAAATCACCCATGATTAGTAGAAGTTACCAGATTTTTCTGGAATAATTGCGTCAGAGACTGTTTCTGTATTTTATGTTAAAGAAAACAGCTCTAGAGTAGCGACAGATCTGTAACAAAAATACAAATATATTCACTCATTATATGTGAAAAGACAAGGCATGTTAACGCATTACTTTTCTTCATATTTATGACCAGCCATGAAGGATGTAGAGTATTTTTCCGTTATTAGCTCATAAAGCGAGCAATAAAATATGCCCCCACCTGCTTGAATGCTTCATGAAGATTACGCCGTTTTTGTCTTGGTTGTCACACAGTCAACCGAACGTTATTAGCAAGCTGACAATATCGAGTGAGAAAATGGTAATGGGCAAGCTGAAGGGAAGCAGTGAATCTGAGCAAATTTCAACGCAATCATTCGTTATTTCTGCTGGTGAGCCATTAGAGAAGATGGATTACTGAAGCCTGTGGATTATGCTTGATATTCACATGAGAATATGTTCCATCTTCTGCGTTCCTCTCATTCATTACTCAACACTGTGTTTCAAATGCATGCACACACACACGTCAAACTGAACACACCCTGAAAAATATGGAAAGGTATAATAGCTGTCGTTTCCTCAGATGTTGCCGTGTCATTTCCAGTGACCTTTAGATTCCGTGACTATTTCTAATTTGGTGGATTTGCATGAGGTCACTTTGGTGTCATCCTGTCTGTTTTGATTTTGTCTGCAGTTTGATAAGGGGATGTCCATTTTCAATCTGTCTCTTTCCACACTGACTCTCTCCCCACTTTAACAAGCTGGATATGTGTCAGTCCACCAGATTTTCATACCGGATGCTCAGATGATGGATTTTGAGTTATACCTGCTGTATTACACTACCAAGCCTCTGTATACAGGAAATACAGACCAAGGTGAAATTGGACCAAGGGAAGGCGCTGTAAATCTGACATGAAATCACATGTGCGCAACCCAAAAAGGTCCATTTTCCGGGTAGAAATCTTTCAAAATGTCCATGATGCAGGACAGTTTGTAGCCATACAGTCTGTTAGAGCAAGCCTAACAGCTTGAGCATGGAACTTGTGAACACGGAACTGCCAGTGTTGCCAGATTGGGCGGTTTTAAGTGCATTTTGGCGGATTTGAACATGTTTTGGGCTGGAAAACGTCAGCAGTATCTGGCAACACTGCTGATAACTTTGTTTATACTCTTGAATAGCTCTTCTTCATGACGACAACCGGAAGTGTACCAACACGATGGGGCGTGTAGCGCCACCTGTAGCTCGGGTGCACAATGTACCTCACACAATAGCTCGATTTCCTTGTGTGCATGTAGGATTGGATTTCTCTGGCACCCCTGCTAGGACCCTTAGCTCGATTACCGACAGTAGCTCGATTTGGATGTGCATGTAAACGCACTGATTGTCCAATCAGGGTGGTCTTGCTTCTAGAGTACCGCCCCTTTTGGGGCGATTTCAGTCACGTTGAAAATCGCCCAAGAGTTCACTGATAGAGTCCCATGTTAATATATTTTTTTTCTCCTGACTGACACTTCAATGCAATCTCTATGGGTTCCGGGGGGGCTTGCCCTAACGTGCTTACGTCACTGCGAAGCGCGGCAAAGTTGTGTTCGATCCGCTCAGTTTCTGAGGTGAGATGGATGTGGAAAGCAATTCAGTGCGGTCCTTAAAAGAAGTTCCATTTAGTCAGCGATCAAATCGAGCTAAATTGGCAACAAAACAAGCTGGACCCCCCTCGACCAAATCTAAACATAAAACAAATTTCGACAAAGGGGGGAAATCATATACTCAAGGTTTTACTTCAGCATGGTCCCAGCGCAAATCCTGGTGAGCTGGCTGCGAGGACGCCTCAGAAGTTTTCTGCTCCCCCTGCTTACTTTTCCACCCTGGAGGTGGCTCCACGGACAACACTGCTTGGACGGTCACTGGAGTTTCGGACATGCATCATTTGTCGGAGAAAATAAAAAAAAACATAAGTCATCAAAGATTCACATGGGCAGCTGCCTGAAATTTTCGGCTTTGGGGAGAGTGAACATCGCTACACAGCCGGATGAGGGCTACAGGCTAGCAGTTCGCCGCCACAACGATGAGGTGAGCAAGAACAGGCACATATTAAACCGGCTCATCCAATGCGTGAAATTTTGTGGAGTGTTCGAGTTAGCTCTACGAGGCAAAGACGAAACTGAGGGCTCCAGTCACCGTGGTGTTTTTCTGGGTTTGGTTGACTTCGTGACTCTCTCACACACACACACACACACACACACACACACACACACACACACACACACACAGAATCAGTTCACTTTTGATGTTTTCAATGTGCATTTTTATATTTGCCACACTTTGCTCTGAGAGTTAGCACTTTGGTAATATCCTTGGTAAATACCAGTAATTGCAAGATCTAAAGATCCACTCATCTATTTATTCAACTGCTATTGTTATGTTAGCCAACTATTTACAATGTTTTGTTACAGTAAGTGCACTTTCCTGCTGTTCTTAAGTTGCACAGTCTGTAAAATTCTTGCTGGTCATGGAGTTTGAAGTACAAAATCTATTTACAGAACATTCTGTAGAACAGTACTTTCAAGATTGGCAAATAAATATGTATTATTTTTTAAAAATATGGTTTCCTTTCTCATTTAGTTGTTGGACATATCTTTTTATAAAGATATCATTCTTGGCTATTTCACATCATACAATATTGAAATAATGTGAATAGTGAATAGGGCGTAATTGGAATTGGCCATTGTGGAGCCAAACTATTCTTCGATTGTGAATGTTGTTTGCAACTTTACACCACAGCCTATAGCTTAGGTAGCTACAGGGAAAAGATTTCTGTAATGTGCTGCCATCTACTGGACAGAAGTGGCATGGAACTGTGATATGCAGAGAGAAAACAAAAAAAGAGTCAATAATGTCTGGCTACCGATAATGTACCTGTTGAATGAGTCACCTTATGACATTATTGGATAATTTGCCCCTCCTGAGAAAATTTTCAGGGCCCGCCACTGCAAGACCCTGAATCAGTCAGGACGTGTCTGTCGAGTGTTGACTCATTTCCGGTTCTGGACAGTAACTACACGGTAGTCCTTTAAAACGAGTCCCTGTCTCAAGTCCTCTAGAACCAGCCTCAGTCCAACACAGTCATGGATGATGTTAAGTGGTAAATGTGTCCTGTAGGGGCGCTATTGAGGTGGTTATTCGTTGATAGTTACTGGATCAGCCAGCAAAAACAAACAGTGCAAAATACTGCGCTCTTTTCAATGCCGTTTCTATGCATTCTGTAAACAGAGCATCTGGTACAAAAGTCCCGTGGTGCATTTTGATTTCTTGCCTAGCTATGTTGCATTTGAATCTCTAGGGTCTATGTTCATTTCAGAAACCGCATCAGTATTGAAAGTTATTTGTACTCAGTCAGCTTACTCGTGTGTGTATAAGTTGATTTTTTTGGATGCCTCATTATAATTATGCAAATCGCTCGCACTTAAGGTGATGATACACGGGGCAACTTTTTGGGCAATGTTGCCGAGCAATGTTGCTGGCAATGGGCAACTAGGTGAGACACAGGGCAACTTTTCAGGGCAACTAACAATGGGCAACAACAGTTAGCAATGGCAGTTTACAGTTAGCTAAAAAAAATCGATGTCTTAATTTTTGCTGTGACCATTTAATCAAGCTGTCTGTTGTTTTTTAGAGCTTTGGTGAGGTAAATTCCTCCATATAGAATATTAAAATAACAACTTACCGGCGTAAAAACAGATGAGGAGTCTCTCCATCTCTTCACTCCACTGACACTGAGCGGCCGCCATATTTGTTTGAAATTTCTGATCCGAACCTCACCGGAGGTCACATGACTTGATACTCGCGTTCTGATTGGCTTATCTCAAAAAGTTGCCAGAGATTATCAAAACCATTCAGAAAGAAACAATGTTGCCCAATCTCAATAGAAAAGAGTCAAAATGCAATTGCCCAGCAACATTGCTCGGCAACATTGCCCAAAAAGTTGCCCCGTGTATCATCACCATTACAAGGTTGGCAGAGCTTTCTTCAATAGATATTTGCTGGTAATTGTATTTACAAATGAATGAAGCCACAAGGTGAGCTTGTGAAATCGTAATGCATGTTTGAAATGTAGGCTAATTGACTTGTGTTTTTAATTTACATTTTTGTTAATAAAATGATGGCAATATTTTTTGTTAATTTGATGCGCTGTCCTCTAAAGAAAACATTTTTACAGGCACATTTTGAAGGATAAGCTGACCAAGCACTCATCTGCCATGTTTAGATCTCACCTTGTACACCAACCCCAAATTTTCGGATACATGTTTTTATTAGTCTTTAAACACCAAGAATGAAATTCGGTACGATGAAAAAATAAATTCAAATCAGTCTTGTTTGTTGCGAAGGTTCGCATGCGAAAATGATCACCTGACCAATCAGATGAGGGTTTTCCACTTGGTTTCACTGATGTCACACAATACGACAACAAACAGAAAAAGCCAGGAAAAAAAAGTTTTGGAATGAAACAACATGAAATATTTAAAAATGTGCATCTGATTCAGCATGCCTTCTCTTTATGCGAAAATTTCGCACATTAATTTTTCGCATTTTCACATTACAATTTCAAGTCTTATCCAGTGTGTAAAGGCCTTAAGTAAGGCTACGGTCACACTACAGCTCGCGATGCTTTGCGATGGGTTATCGATGAAATTGATGGCGATGCTTCGGGAAGTATTCCTGAACCCATCTGCGAGTATTCACTGCTTAGTTTGCTGACAAAAACATTGTCACCAAATGCCAATTGTAATTTTTCGCAACGTTTTTGGCCACTCACGAGGCAGACACACACCAAAAACAACTCGCAAACTTGGAGAACATTCGCCATGCATTGCACGATTGGTGGCGATGCTCCCGATTTTTCATCGCCAGGTATTCACAAACCCATCGCGAGCTGTAGTGTGACTAGGGCCTTAGTCAAAATTTAATTCCTCCCAATGGAGCACAGGAGAAACATCGCTTCACGGTGTTTTCTCCTGTCATTACTTCCTGCCACCGTCTGTCGAGCTGACCAGAATATGGCCTACAGGTGTACCCAGAGGGAGAGTAACTCGATCGACTGCGAATAGTCACCCATATGCTGTGAACATACCAAAGTCTAACACCAAGCTCCATCTCTTTTCCGATATTCCTAGAACAAGTAGGATGTGGAACTCTCTACCAATGTCTGTATTTCCCACTGGACGCATTTAAGACCGCTACTAATGTATTTTTTTGGACTTAATTACCTCACCCGGGACGGAGTCCACCAGGGGGCGAGGTATTGTTTTTGGTCGGGTTTCTTTGTTTGTTTTTTTGTTAACAATATTACGGGAAAACGACTGGATCAATGTTCATGAAACTTTCAGGATAGATGGGCATTGGTCTCAAATAGAACCTCCAACATTTTGAGGGTCATCCGGTCAAGGTCACCAAAAAGGTCGAAATCATTTTTGTTGTGGCTACTGTCTCATATAGAGGCGCTAGCCACTACGTCATCGTGCTGTAAGAGTGTAACGATCGTGCACTGCACATGCGCATATATGTGTTCTGGTTAAAATGGCCGGTGAGTGTGTACAATTCGGTTCACCATTCGAAATAAATGGACTAAAGAAATCGCTTTCAGACATGTTTATGCTTATTACAGAGGGAAAGTGCATTCCGCTGAGCTCTAGCGCCGGGCCATTTCCGGGAATAAGAGTTTGGGTCATGGCGACAGCGTGTGTATGTCAGCCTCGGTTCAGAGGTTTCAGTTTCGAAAACTGTAAGAGGTAAGAGTAGAATAATATAAAGTACAGACACTTGGTATATTTTACTTCTGTGATTTTTTTTTTTTAATTGTTCATTTTTGGATTACGCTTCATTTTTGTGGCTACTGCCTCATAGAGTAAATTTTATATATGCTATATTTACTGTATGGACATGGGATCAGAAAGCTATTTTATTTATAAGCAGTAGCTACATGTACACACACGGTACCTATTTTATTTTTTTTATGATATCTTCCTTCATATTTATCATAAGTGCTATCGGGCAAAGTTTGTTTTGCCTGGCAACACTTGTTAAATAATGTCAAATTAGTCAGTATTGGTTATTTGTGATGTGATAGTAATGTGCTTTGTGTCATGGGTTGCTTCTCATCAGGTCCTTGAATCACTTACATTAAAAAAAAAAAAAATTATCATAAATTTCCTCTTCTCTGATGTCTGACATGCGTAAAATATATTGACCATTTAATAGGACAGTACTATTATTTATTAATTAATAGATTGTTTATGTATTTAATATTGGGCTTTATTTTTTGAGTGTCGTTACAGCACGAATTTCAAGATGATACATTGCGGTTAGAGCAAAACGTCAGCCAGTGGTGCTGGACTTCCATTGTACTCAGAATTCGGAAAAACCCTAACCCATGGAAAAGTGCATTCAACTCGGAATTCCCAGTCGGGAACTCGGGCAACATCCATCTAGGACAAGTTCTCAACAAAATTGCGGCAGAGAGATGAAAGTAAACAGATTTCCTTTTGCGTCATTTTCTACTTGATACACTTTGATTATTTAAATAATATTGGCTGGTGTTGAGTGGTACATACACACTCCCTTCATATCTGCATTCTCGAAAGCCAACGCGAGCTTACCCACAAGTTGGCGCGGCAGTAAAGTCACCTTCAGCTGTTGTAGCACAGGCTAACGACTGAGAAACTAAGGCCCTGTCCACAAGGCAACGGATTCAGGTGAATCTGATAAAATTGTTTATCGTTTCAGCCTGGCGTCCACACGGCACCGGCGTTTTGGGTGCCCCACAACGATATTTTTTGAGAACGGGTTCCAGAGTGGAAAAATCTGGCAACGGCGCCGTTGCGAAGTCGTCTGGATGAGTAGAACGGATTTGTTTACGATGACATCACAACCACATGACTAGAACAAGCAGCACTCTCGCTGTTTTGTATGAACCACTGCATTGCATTCACTTTTGTATACAGCTTTTCTTTTAAATAAACAAGTAACTGAACCATTTCTTGGATTTCTTTTTTTTAATTGGATAAGACTGCTTTTCAAAATGTTCACACACAATATAAAAAGTTATATAAATTATATAAAAATGCTTTTCGAAATGTTCACACACAATAAGAAAACTAAGTTATATAAAACTATGCACACTAATAAAACTAATTTGTACACACAGAAGGCACGATTTCCTCGCGTAGTCGCAGCCATCTTCGTCTTGTTGTTGTGTGCTTGTTCCTGTGAGTGCTTCACGCCGGGTAGAAGAAGGGGTTTATGCGCATGCGTCTACTTCTTCTATTGTTCTGGTGTCTCCGATGGGACCGTCTTACAGCGCCCCTAGAGGTGTGGCATGTGTATTGCATCGTTTTCAGCAAGCGTTGCGTTGCCATATGTACCTGATATTTTACTGATCTGTTGCCCATGTGGACGCGATATGTTTTTTTAATAAAATCTCGTTGCTGTTGTCGTGTGGATGTAGCCTAAGATTTCAGTCTCCAGACTCTTCTTCCACGCTGCATGCTCACCACAGTATTTTTTACTCAGACTTAAGTATTCATTTCCCTCTGTAATTTACTGAGTTACTTTTAAAATCAACATCAACAGCTACACACAACGCAGCGACCTGGCAGCCTGCCGCTAATCCCTTACAAAATCCTTTGCCCTGTTCCTTTTTTTGGTGTCTGGCTAAGGTTTGGCCCAGCTCGAGTCCCAGCTCTAATAGTAACAGTTCAACACTGCTTCTAAATATGCATGAAGAATATCAAATGAAGTTTTGGTAGCCTTTCGGGTGTTCAATGCGACTTTCTCTTTCCCGGCGAACAAAGAAATGCTTCTGTACATGCATAGCAAAAAACTCTCTCGTTGAATATTCACATCAGCACCGACGTATGACGTCATGTTGTCTTGACAACCGTGCAACATCGTAAACCATATTCAGCCAGCGCTCATTCGCCATTGGGTAGAGTGATGTAATACACGTAGGAAGCGATATGCTAACAATATTGCATGCTGTCAAACCAAATGAATGAAACCCGTTAGAAGGGAATAGAACACATTTTTATTCCATCGAAAAAGTGTCCGGTGTGGATGATAATGTACTTTTTGTGTCGCTAGTGAAAAGGAGTTAACGTAATTCTGTTGATTTCAGCCCAAATTTATTCATAGAGCAAAATCATTGCGACATAAATTGTGATGAACCAGAAAGCGGACCTACGTACCTTTTTATATATCACTTCTCATTGTTAACCATGCAGAACTCACTCCTGTAGATCTTCTTTATATGTTTCTAAAATTCAGAGACTAGCCATACAAGCATGATCTTGCGCCAGTCATCCATGTTTTTCCAAGCTCAAGCACCAGAATGTTTTTAAATCAGAACTTCAGGATTGCAGAATGAATGCAGCTCTTTACTGGAGTTGAAGGGTAGAATCGTGCTTAACACAGAGACACTCGTGTGTTTTTGATCCGGTCTCTTGCACAGCTGCTTGAATAGATGGTAAGTCTATTCAAACCTCAGGTCAAACTATAATGATGTGTGGAAATTTAGTATTCTCATCTCATTATCTGTAGCCGCTTTAACCTGTTCTACAGGGTCGCAGGCAAGCTGGAGCCTATCCCAGCTGACTACGGGCGAAATCCTTAAATACTGTGCACATGTATCCGACCCTCGTTGTTGATGCGGTTAGGTTCGGTTTCACTCAGTTGACTGTCGCTGGTGTGGTGTGTTGAATGTCAGAATCAGTAACAGAAACCTTTAAGATGCTTCAGCAAGCCTACGGCGATGAAGCAACGAGCCGGGCGAGGAGTTTTGAGTGGCATTCATGCTTCAAGAGGGGCAGAACTTGGGGCGGTCTGACTATCGTGACACACAGTGTGCTTAATTTCTTGGTCAATTTCAAGGGTTGTGCTCATGAAGCATTTCAAGAGTCGCAGTTACTGATTTCCAGAATTTGAGTTTGCTCTCTACTCATGTTTGAGGTCCATAATAAAACGTAAATGCACAACACATGCACATTGTCAAACACGTCTAACACAGGTCCTGATGTTGACGGTCAGTGTTGTAGTCGAGTCATTAAATCTCGAGTTCAAGTCCAGTCTCAAGTCCGAGTCATGAAATAAAATTTTGATTTGAGTCCGAGAACAAGACTCCATCCGCACCATGTGACGGTGGCTGTTGCTGCCTTTATGTGAAAGTGTCTCTGCTACTGTGTCGGACTAACGTTACTACTCGACTGCCCCATTTTAGTTAACAGGCTACAGATAAAAAGCTTGTTCATCGCTCAGCAAGCCACGCCCACTATCAACAGGGCAATGAACATGAGAGAGGGTTAACACTAGCTAGTTCATCACCCAGCAAGCAAGCCCCGCCCACTATCAACAGGGCAATGAACATACTGTGTCACTTCCTTCTCTGGGTGGAGTCTTACCAAATGGCGATTGAAGTTCGAGGTTGTCCCCGTCGTCTCCTCGATAGTTCTTCTACATATGGAACACACAGCAGTGCATTTTTTCCCACTGCACGGGAAGTCCATATAAGCAAAGCGGACAATCCTAGCGGTGTCTCTCCAGGCATTTTAGCGCCATTAACGTTTGTTTGTTCCTGAACATGACGTATGAACAGGTGAATGTGCATTCTCTTGCACGAAATTAGTATAAAAATTAAGAGTTCTCGTCTCTAATTTATGAGTTTGAATGCAGTTAATGCATGGGTCCGAGTCCAAGTTGAGTCATCAGTGCTCAAGTCCAAGTCAAGTCACAAGTCCTTAAAATTAGGGCACGAGTTGGACTTGAATACTACAAGCCTGTTGACAGTGCAATGTCATGTGGCATACTGACTCCCAGAAGTTACCGTTCGCCCCTGCTGTTTCTTCGCAACAGGAACAGTCTCAGAACTTTATGATCGTGCCTCGTACATATAGGTTAAAAATGTTTAGTAATTTATTTTTTGTTTGGCTCTTACTGTGACTTTTTACTCCTCCTCGTTTATTCTTCTTTCTCTCTATATACGCTGCTTTCAATAGGCGGGTGTCACATCCATGTCCATTTGTTCGAACTGCTACTCACATACACGTGTGCAGCACCATTAGGACTAATTACAGTACCATGGACCTGTTCCGGATTAGAGCACAATCACAGCACTCACTTATAAGGACTCTGACAACACACAGACTTTGTGAAGTTTCCGCGCCATAACTTATGTCTCACATTACCAAGCCTTTGTTCTGTGTTTCGCTACTCTGGGTCTTGGCTTTGTTTTGTATATTTGGACTCGATCGTTTGCCTTACCTCTGATACTCAGTTTGTGTCTCGCTCGACCATTGTTCGTTTCACAACCCTGCCTTTGTCTTATATGTTTTGATCTGTTGTGTTTTTAAATAAAATCTTCCAACAATTACATCCATCCATCACCTCCATTACATGGCAGTGGGAACTGAGAGGGTATGGTTTTGTCTAAATTTTATTTGTGCACATTTCCATATCGGTTATTATTTACACAACCGAATTTTAAAAAAAAAGCACGCTGAGGTGTCCTCTGACTCTAGTTTGTCTCCACCTCTGATTGTCCATACCAACTAACAGCAGTATACGATATATCCAAAAATATATCCGGACCAAATAGTTCCGGGTCTGTTTGTATATTTGCTGTTTCTACGATCTTGGCTTGACTCCTTGTGGATGTTCAATTTAACCTGTTTGACTTGCTTTCCTCTGTCCCCGGTGTCTGATCTGATGATCTCTGGTTCGACTCTTGCTCCAGTTTGAGCAGCTGGCTTTCCTGTGGATGGAGAGACAGAAGTCTGGGGGGAACTACAGCCGTTACAGAGCACAGACTGAGAAACACGTCGTGCTGTGCGTCAGCTGTCTGAAGATAGATCTCCTCATGGATTTCCTCAATGAGTTCTTTGCTCACCCCAGACTTCAGGTACGTTTTAAGCACACGCTTTATTTTTAATAAGCACGCTTACCTATTAAACGAATTGGCCGTTTGATCGTGAATCCCACCGTATAGGTCATTTTGTCAGTGTATCATTTCTGACTGTCAGGTGTCTCTGTGCATCAGTGAAATGGGCTCACAGTAAGATCACCACCATGCTTCTGTATGCATTTATATTCATATGTATTATTTAGATGGTTCACTACATGCAGTATATAAACTAATTATAGCTGCTCACATCCCTAAACAAACAGGTTTGCTTGTAGATTAAAATCGGATTTTCATTACAAAACACGGTATACCATGTTAGAGTTTAACAAGACATTGGACGATTTTGTATTTAACACTCGTACCAATAATGCGTAAAAGAAAAGATGGAGTGAGAGATGATGGAGAGCAAAAAAGAAAAAGAGGACTGTGTACTAATGATGGCTAATGGCTAGTCTGCTGTTAACTATAGGAAAAAGGAATTAGGAGAGAGAGGGTGGAGAGGGAGAGGGATGAGAGCAAAAGGGAGCAGAGGGAGGAGAGAGAGGGGAGAGGGAGGGGAGCAAAGGGAGGAGAGGGAGGACAGCGAGAGGGAGGACAGAGAAGGAGCAGAGGGAGGGGGAGAGGAAGAGGAAGGACAGAGATAGGCAGCGGAAGACAGAGAAGGAGGAGAGGGAGGACAGAGGGGAGTGGGAGGAGAGAGAGAGGGAGGGAGGATATTGAGAGCAGAGGGAGGAGAGGGAGAGGGAGCAGAGGGAGAGCAGAAGAGGGAGGATGGGGGAGAGGGAGGACAGAGAGGGAGGGGAGCAGAAAGAGAAGAGGCAGAGGGAGGGGAGCAGAGGGAGGAGAAGAAGAGGGAGGACAGAGAGGGGAGCAGAGAGAGGGAGCAGTGGGAGGAGAGAGGGAGAGGGAGGACAGAGAGGGGAGAGGGAGGGGAGCAAAGGGAGGAGAGGGAGGACGGCGAAAGGGAGGACAGAGAAGGAGCAGAGGGAGGGGGAGAGAGGCGAGAGGAAGAGGAAGGACAGAGATAGGCAGCGGAGGACAGAGAAGGAGCAGAGGGAGGAGAGGAAGAGGGAGGACAGAGAGGGAGGAGAGGGAGGACAGAGGGGAGTGGGAGGAGGGGGGAGGGAGGCGAGCAGAAGGAGGACAGAGAGAGGAATAGGGAGGAGAGGATGAGGGAGGACAGAGATAGGCAGCGGAGGAGAGGAAGAGGGAGGACGGAGGAGGAGCAGAGGGAAGAGGGAGGAGAGGGAGAGGGGAGCAGAGGGAGGACAGAGAGAGGAATATGGAGGAGAGGAAGAGGGAGGACAGAGAGGACTGAGAGGGAGCAGAGGGAGGGCAGACAGACAGACAGACAGAGAGAGAGCAGAGGGAGGAGAGGGAGAGGAGGGAGAGGAAGAGAGTGAGTTTTTGTTAAATTAAACAGAAATATTTTTGATATAAATAACCAGAATTGTAAAAAATAAAAAGCCAAAAAATGGATGCACTCTGTTCATGACAACTTCACTTGGTTTTGCGTGTTCATGTACAGTATGTGTATGTGTGTATGTACAAAAGTGTGTGTGTGTGTGTGTGTGTGTGTTGCATGCGTGTCCAAAAGGCTCATTAGTGATCAGAGAGGTGTAATCCTCAGCTGGAGCTCCTGGCAGCCTCTGGCACAAAGATTAGAGCGGCATTAATGTAAATCAGCAAATCTGTTTGTCTGAACACATTACAGTCAGCGAGAGTCTATACACACACACACACACACACACACACACACACACATCTCTATAACAGCACTCGATGCTGAGAGCCTACTATACATACACATTGGCATGCAGACACGTGTTGCATCTGTGTTTTTATTTTGATTGCTGTAACACCTCATGGGATGTCACGTCTCAGGCGTGTGAGAGAGAGAGAGAGAGAGAGAGAGAGATCCTCTGAAGTGCACATGAACAGAGGGAACAGAGTGGATTGTTGTCATAGCAATGCAGCCCAAATTCCAATTACTATTCCGTTTTTTCCTTTGATGTAATGTTATCCGACAGTTCAGGTCATGTGGGAGACGGACATTTGTGTGACACAATATAATATATTCCATAATATATTCACAATATATTATAATACATATTAATGTGTGTATGTATGTGTAACACATTGTAATGCATTCATAGGGCACTGTACACATTGTTATAATTACTTATGAAATGCGTTACAGTTTATAGACTTTTTATAAGCATTTGTAATTTGTCAATTGTTCAGAAAATGCAGAATAACTCAGCCCAGTTTGTTTAGTCAATTACAGTGGCTTGTATAAGTATTCACCCCCTAGAAGCTGGAGTTGAAAAGGATGGAATCGGGATTATATGTCATAAATCTACAAAAAATAACTCACAGTACTGAAGCAGGGGCAACATCTATACATTTTGGAAAATTATTTACAAACAGAGCAAAATGTTTAACAGTTGTGATTGCATAAGTATTCACACTTGTTGCTATGCAACCAGTTGCCATTAGAAGTCGCATAATTACTTGGATATGCGCAAGTAAAGTGTCATGATCTCAATATAAATTCCCATGTTCTTGGAAGAGGGCGGCACGGTGGTGTAGTGGTTAGCGCTGTCGCCTCACAGCAAGAAGGTCCGGGTTCGAGCCCCGTGGCTGGCGAGGGCCTTTCTGTGCGGAGTTTGCATGTTCTCTCCGTGTCCGCATGGGTTTCCTCCGGGTGCTCCGGTTTCCCCCACAGTCCAAAGACATGCAGGTTAGGTTAACTGGTGACTCTAAATTGACCGTAGGTGTGAACGTGAGTGTGAATGGTTGTCTGTGTCTATGTGTCAGCCCTGTGATGACCTGGCGACTTGTCCAGGGTGTACCCCGCCTTTCGCCCGTAGTCAGCTGGGATAGGCTCCAGCTTGCCTGCGACCCTGTAGAACAGGATAAAGCGGCTACAGATAATGAGATGAGATGAGATGTTCTTGGAAGAACCCAAAGTTCTTCCAAAGTGACTGGGTAAGAAGGGCATTAGTCAGACAAGCAGTCAGCAGTAATGCTTAATATGATGATACCACCACCACCATGCTTCACTGTGTAGGTAGTGTTCATTACCTCGCCTGCGACAGAGTCAGCAGGGTGAGGTATTGTAATCAGTGCGGATTGTTTGTTTGTTTGTGTGTCTGTTAACAATCTAGCGTCTAGCCGGTTGCACCAATTGACTTCAAATTTTCAGGGTAGGTGGGCAATAGTCCGTAGATTACCTAATTAAATTTTGGGGGTAAGCGGGTCAAGGTCACTGGAAGGGTCAACCTTTCGGTCAAAATAACATTTTCCATTATAACTCAAAAATGGTTGTCGATAGACAAACGTTTACTATTATAAGCATATAGGAACTCTCATATGGCGTTCCATTTGGCACCATAATCTTTGACCTTGAGTGACCTTGAAAGGTCAAACTGAAGGTCATGGGTTTTCAAAAAGCTATAACTTCAAAATGGTTCATGATAGCCAGATGTTTACCATTATCAACATATAAGAAGTCTCATATGGGCTTTCAGTTGCCACCATGACCTTTGACCTTGAATGACTTTGAAATGTCAAACTCGAGGTCATGGATTTTCATAGGACTATAACCTGACAGCTGATGACTGAGAAATATTATCATTATCAACATATAGGTATAAAATAAGTGCTGCTGGGCGAGGTTTGTTTTGCCTGGCAACACTTGTTATAAATATGATCATCATTGAAATTGGGACTGAAAATTTGATCCAGGTCTCATTTAGGTTTGAATTGACCTCAATGCACTCACTAAACCCAGAAACATACTACAGTATATGTAGACTTTCCTTGACGAAGGCTGGGATTATAGGTTTGAATTTGAGGTTCTCTTGTAAGTCTAACTCTGTCACTTTGGGTGGTGTGCAGGACTACTACGTGGTGATCCTGTGTCCGGCGGAGATCGACGTCCAGGTACGGCGGGTCCTACACATCCCGCTGTGGGCTCAGAGGGTCATTTACCTACAGGGCTCTGCACTCAAAGATCAGGATCTCATGAGGGCCAAGTAAGACTTTCAGATTTCACAAAACGGGTCTCACTTCAGGACTCTGTGTGGGATTAGGAAGGATTTCCGACCATGCAGAATTTAGTTCCTTCTCCAACCTTATGCACCTGGTTTGAATGTTTTACAGACAAGTGACTAGTTAAAGGGAAAACCCTGGACAAATCAGTGGAGAAACATCACGAGTATAGATACTTCCAGACAGATTGACACAATTAAGAAATTACATCCTACCATGATCTTTGACGTGTATAGAAATGCCGAGTCGGTCCAGTTGATATTGTATTTGGATTAACGAGGCAAGAGGAAAATATCTTGATTTTCAAATAAGGGTTCATGACTTATGCACCAACTTCATTCGCTAAGTTTCAATAGTGACTAAAGTGATGTATACTTTCAGATCTAAAGAAGGGATCTTCAAGCAGGGATTACTGCTGTCTGGATCTGTATCCACTAAGGTTTTTAACAATCATGACTCAGAGGAAGTGTGAAGATCCATGTGCGAGAGCTTTAGTGACAACAATCCACAATCCAGTCAATGTTATACAGGTCCGGGTCAAATGCAAATATCCACACGATTTCCAAAATCAAAAGGTTATTCCTAAGAGTAGATGAAGCAGCAAGGCAAGGGTCAAATATGATAATGCAAAGGCTTGGAATTTATGCAAGAGGAAAATCTTCAAGGCAAGCCTTCGTAATGAGAAAGAGGAACCATTTGCTTTAGAGAGCTAGTGAACAGGATATGAGTGTGGTAAATGAAGAGGACTTTCAAGAATTGAAGGGCGCAGAGCCCCTGGTGGCATGGTGGAGAAATGTCCATGAAGGCAGCTAATCAAACATGGTGGAGACTAGCTTCAGGGTTTCAAGACATTTTCTCAGAAAAGGATGTTTTCTCCAACTTTTTTTTTCTAGGTTTTTGATAGTAAAGAGGGATTTTTATGCAGCTGGATCTTTACATATGTGAATATATAATATGCGAAAGATGTCAGTAAATTATGGACGTTTTTTCGACTCATTATTCAAATGGCAACTCATTTTTCAACTGGCAAATCAATGTGCAATTTGAAAATAAATTTTGCAGGGTTGTAGTCAAGATCAAGTCAAGACCAGAGTGCATTGAGACCAAGATAAGACCAAGACATTGAGGGGTTAAGACCAAGTCAAGACCAAGACCAGAGTGCATCGAGACCAAGATAAGACCAAGACATTGAGGGGTGAAGATCAAGTCAAGACCAAGACCAAGGCAGGGTGAGACTGAGTCAAGACCAGGACCAGATGTTTGTGAAGGGGGGCAGGGAGTCATGTTGAGTCATGTTATTGGTTACATTTGAAGCAGGAAGTTTTACATCCAATCACAGTAATGATGTGAACAAATAAATCAGGCAATTTAGTGAAATCCTCACAGTTGCGGTCTTGAAATAAAATCTCGAGTCCTCCATGTCTGAGATGAGACAAGATTGAGTAAAAATGCAGTCGATTCTGAAACTTTCAAGACCAAGATTGCTCTCAATACTGCAACACTAATATTTTGCAACTAGCAGTTCAGTATCCAAAATTGCAACACAGTCTGAATTATTTTGATTAAAAATTAAAATGAAAGTTCAGTGAATTGCATTCCAAATTGCCACAGTTTTCTGGCCTCTTTATTCTAATGGTAATGCATAAACAGTGAAACAGCCCCCTGGTCTATTGCACTGCAGGTCACCATGCACTATTGGCATCAAAGGTCAGTTAAGAATAACGAGACTTTATTTTCAGAAGGTTAGTAACCAGTTTAGCGCATGCTAATCTTACACTGGGCCTTCGATCTATCCGGGCTTGGGACCGGCACCAAGCATGCACTGTCTTGTACAGTGCTGGGTATTTTTACCTAATCTGCCTGTCTTTAGGGGAAACCGGAGCACTTGGAGGAAACCCATGCAGAGACCAGGAGAACATGCAAACTCCACACAGAAATGCCTCTGTCGGCCATGAGGTTCGAACCCGGAACCTTCTTGCTGTGAGGGAACAGTGTTAACGACTACACCACCGTACTGCCCAAATGCAAAATCCAAGAATGCAAACTGTCAATCATCTCATCAAGGCAGATCTTCAGTTAGGACATCACTTCCTTGTTCAGTGACTGGTTCGTTGGCAGCACTTCACTTTGACTGCTGCTTCACTTGGATGGATTGGATGGAATGGACTTTGACCAAGTCACCAGCCGAGGATGTGACATCCTAACTGAAGTGCTGTTTCACTGTTTATGAATAAACAACGAAATAATAGTTAATAGGGTTGGACATTGTGGTTAAAAATGTGCTGTGTTCAAATTCTCACGATATCACAGCTGTCTATGGCTGGGAGTCTAAGGGCGTATTCACACCTACGTTGTTTGGTCCGGACCAAACGACCAAACGAACCAAATTTCCCTTGGTCTGGACCTTTTGGGTTGGTCTGAATACAAACCACCGAACTCTGGTCCAGACCAAACAAGCGGACCGAGACCGAGCTGCAAGGTCGGACTCGGTCCGGACTAAAGGAACCCTGGTGCGGACCTTTTGGAGGTGTGAAAGCAGACCGGACCTAATCCGACAGTTTTGCTTTTTTGTACCTCGGGAGCTTCCGTCGTTTGTCGAACATTATGGGAAACAGAGTCTTGACACTCCACCGCAAAGCGCAAACACTGTTTCGGTTGTCAAGGGAACCTTACAACAGTCGTTCAGTCATTCAGGCCAGACTACAGAGTACAAAAAATGAGTAGGGGGCAAACGTGGGCCGAGGAAGAAACGCGCACCCTTGTGGATATATGGGCAGATGTCCACATATCTGAGCTTTATGGAGAGAACACACAAAAATCCCGACGTGTTTGCTGTATTCACTGAGAAAATGAAGGAGAAGGGGTTCATGCGCTCCCCAGAACAATGTCGGCTAAAAGTGAAGAAACTCCGTCAGACCTACATTAAAATCAGGGACATTCTTTCAAAAAGTGGCAGTACTAGCGACTTGCGTGAAGAGCCAGAACTGTCACAACATGATGTGCGCTCATCAGCGCTATCCTCCGTGACTACTTTTGAACTTAACGCTTTGTGCACGTGTCGTCTCTGACCAATAGCTGAACGACCTCAGGGCGCGTGGCTTTGTTGACAGATTTTGGTCCGCTTACTAAAATGTACAGTGTGAAAGCGAACCGCACCAAAATGAAAAAATAAAAAAAACATTTGGTTCGGACCAAAGCAAGTGAACTATCGAACTATCCTGGTCTGAATACACCCTAAGAGAACAAAATTGATCGTGCTGTCTGGGTGGGAGGGGCATACCTTCCCTTCTCTTTCAGTTAAAGCGACATTAGCCAATCATGGGCATCTGTTAGCTCATGTATGCAGAAGAGGGTTGATGACATTCTTCTGGGTGTATTATGCTGTTCTGTGTTGCAGCATGATGAGGCTGGCTGGCTTAACATGTCTCAGAGGCACGTGATCATTCTCACCCTCCTCTCTTGGTAGATGTTCTCTGATAGCAGAGAGCTGACTGGTGGGTATGAATTACCCAAGAACGAATTAGGGAAATAATGTGGAGAAAAAGTTGCGCGTCCAATAACCATGATGTTCATGTAAAAACCTTGCAGCAGAAGAACCATAAAATGGCCTAACACACTACAAAGACAGCTTATATTGCTTTTTCCCTTTAACTTGTCACCCGTATGTAGATATTCCCAAAGAATACATCTGTGAAGGTTCTCATCCGTACTGGTCACGTGACAGCACCTGACATCCACTCAGGAGTCTGCCTTAGCATTGTTACTCCAGTAGGTTCACACCAATTCGCACCTGACAATTGGTGACATACACAGGACGTGTTGTCCACACTGAATTTTTTTTTTTTCTCTGAAGGGGAGATAAAAAATAAAAATATACCCAATTTGGGAATTCCAGCAGGGATGGTAATAAAAGGTGTATTAAGGCTGCAGGATGACTCAGGCGCTAAAGATTAGCTTTAGAAGGAACCTGTGCATGGCTTTGAGATCTCCTGATCAGTCCACCAGCACCACTGACATGCTGATTATTAAAGAGATTAATTAGAGAAGACGAACATGACTATCAGGGAAGAGCAATAAGCTCACGATGCTATCGTTTAGCAATTAGCGCGATGATGGTGCTTTTTGTTCATTATTAGCAGAGCTGGTGTTAGCACTTCTATGTTTTGTTCGCTGTTATCTTAATTACATTTGTTATGAATCCCAAAAGATGTTTTAATCATTTTCTTTCTCTCTCTCTCTCTCTCTGTATATCTAGCTGTCATTTTCTTGTCTTTCTTTCTCATTCTGTTTTTTGCCTATCTGTCTATCTGTCACTTTCTCTCTATTGTGTTTGCTCTTTCTCTCCTTCTGTCTTCTTTTTATTGGTTATTGATTCTCTCTCTCCCTCTCTCTCTCTGCCATTTCTCTCATTCACTCTGTCTTCTTCATGATGGACTGTGTGTATATCTCACCCTGCACTTCCTGTTTCTGTCTCATCCCTGTGTTCTGATTGGCTGCAGAATGGATGATGCTGAGGCCTGTTTTATCCTGAGCAACCGGTTTGAAGTCGACCGCCTCGCTGCTGTACGTTCCTCCAAATTTTCCGTCTTCTCCCTCTCTCTCCTCCCTCTCTCTGTTCTCTCCCTCTCTTCTAGATTAGATAGAACTTTATTGATCCCTTTGGGAGGGTTCCCTCAGGGAAATTAAAACTCTCACTTTCTCTCTCTCTGTCCTCCCTCTCCTCCCTCGCTTTGTCCTCCCTCTCCCCTCTTTATGTACTCTCTCTCTCTCTGTCTTCCATCTCTTTGCTCCCTCTTCTCCTTCTCTTCTCTTTCTGTCCTCCCTCTCCTTCTCTCTCCCTCTCCCCTCTCTCTGTCCTCCCTCTTTGCTCCTTCTCTCTCCCTCTCCTTCTCTCTCCCTTTCCCCTCTCTCTGTCCTCCCTCTCCTTCTCTCTCCCTCTCCCCTCTCTCTGTCCTCCTTCTCTTTGCTCCCTCTTCTCCCTCTCCTTCTCTCTCCCTTTCCTCCCTCTCCTTCTCTCTCCCTTTCCCCTCTCTCTGTCCTCCCCCTCTTTGCTCCCTCTTCTCCCTCTCCTTCTCTCTCCCTTTCCCCTCTCTCTGTCCTCTCTCTCTTTCTCTCTTCCTTTCCCCGTCTATGTACTCCTTCTCTTTATCCTCCCTCTCTTTGCTCCCTCTTCTCCCTCTCCCTCTCTTCTTTGTCCTCCCTCTCTTCGCTCCCTCTCTTCTCTCTCTGTCCTCCCTATACCTCTCCTCTCTCTCTGTCTTCCCTCTTATTGCTACCTCTTCTTCCTCTCCCATTCTTCTCTCTCTGTCCTCCCTCTCTTTATCCTCCCTCTCTTTGCTCCCTCTTCTCCCTCTCCCACTCTTCTTTGTCCTCCCTCTCTTCTCTCTCTTTGTCTTCCCTCTCTTTGCTCCCTCTCTTCTCTCTGTCTTCCCTTTCCCTCTCCTCCCTCTCTCCTCTGTCTTACTCTCCTCTCCTTCCCTCTCCTCTCTCTTTGTTCTCCCTCTCTTTGCTCCCTCGTCTTCCTCTCCCTCTCTTCTCTCTGTCCTCCCTCTCATTGCTCCCTCTCCTCCCTCTTTTTCCTCCATCTCTCTCCTCCTTCTCTTTGCTCCATCTTCTCCCTCTTCCTCTCCTCTCTCTCTCCTCCCTCAAGTCAAGTCAAGTTTATTTGTATAGCGCTTTTAACAATAAATGTTTGTCGCAAAGCAGCTTTACAGAATTTGAACAACTTAAAACATGAGCTAATTTTATCCCTAATCTATCCCCAATGAGCAAGCCTGTGGCGACGGTGGCAAGGAAAAACTCCCTCAGACGACATGAGGAAGAAACCTCGAGAGGTACCAGACTCAAAAGGGAACCCATCCTCATTTGGGCAACAACAGACAACATGACTATAACATTAACAGTTTTAACATGAAGACAGTTTCATTGATGTTATAAACTCTTCATTGATGGAAACTTGAGTGCAAAACTGTTCATGACAACTGCAGTCCTAAAGTTAGCAAGTCAACTGTAGTCCTCAGCCATAAAAGCATTACTGTAAGAGTCCAGAGCGTCCTCCAAGTGCGACTTTCAACTGTCCACATGGGGCCGTCCTCTACAGGAGCGATGCGATGAGACTCCAATCAGACACAGGGCACCAGGATGGATCAGGCAGGTCCGAGGAGCAGAAGAGGCCAGCATCTCAATCCCAGGGCCAACATGTAACTCAGAGGGACAGATTGGGGGGGGGGGGGGGAGAGGGAAAGAAAACACAGGTTGTTAGGTATGCCCAGTGTCACCTGAATAAGTAGGAACAGTATACATATTGCACTGAGTACAAGCAGGGACTCCGGCAAAACTAACTGTGACAGCATAACTAAAAGGAGAGAGCCAGAAGGTAACACAGGCATGAGGGAGCCCCGGGACATAAAGCAGCAGCCACTATACCGTCAACAAACTCGAGTGAGCAAGCGAGTGGGGACTGACAGCATCCATACATCCCAGTTTACCAAAACACTCTATGTCTGAGGACCCTCCAGATCTACACCTTTACCTCATAAACACCATTAACACAAGGCTTGACTAAACAGATATGTTTTCAACCTAGACTTAAACGCTGAGACTGTGTCTGATTCCCGAACACTACTTGGAAGGCTGTTCCATAACTGTGGGGCTTTGTAAGAAAAGGCTCCGCCCCCTGATGTAACCTTCACTATACGAGGTACCAGCAGATAGCCTGCACCTTTTGATCTAAGTAGGCGTGGCGGGTCATAGAGGAGCAGAAGTTCACTCAGGTACTGTGGTGCGAGACCATTCAGTGCTTTAAAGGTCAATAGCAGTATTTTATAATCAATACGAAATTTGATTGGGAGCCAATGCAGTGTGGATAAGACAGGCGTGATGTGGTCATATTTTCTAGTTCTAGTAAGGACTCTTGCTGCTGCATTTTGAACTAACTGGAGCTTGTTTATGCACTTATTGGAACATCCAGACAGTAAGGCATTACAATAATCCAACCTGGAGGTAACGAAAGCATGAACTAGTTTTTCCGCGTCATGTAGTGACATTAAATGTCTTATCTTAGCAATATTTCTGAGATGAAAGAAAGCTATCCGGGTGATGTTATCAATGTGAGTTTCGAATGAAAGACTCGGGTCAATAATCACTCCGAGGTCTTTTACTGCTGCCCGTGAAGAAACAGAATGGCCATCCAGAGTTACTGTGTAATCAGAAAACTTGCGTCTAGCTGCATGTGGTCCGAGTACAAGTACTTCAGTCTTGTCAGAGTTAATCCCTCTCTCCTCCCTCTCTTTGTTCTCCCTGTCTTTCCTCCCTCCTCTCCCCTCTCTCTCCTCCCTCTCTTTCCTCCCTCTCTCCTAATCCCTTTTTTTTACCATAGTTAGTAGCAGACTAATTGTTAGTTATTATGAGTGCACACTCCTCTTTTGTTGTTTCTTTTTGCTCTCCATCATCTCTCACTCTGTCTTTTCTTTTACGCATTATTGGTACAAGTGTCAAAATGACACCAGTACCAAAGAAATGAATGTGAGAGGAAATTAAAATATTCTTATTGCATTTGAGCTTTATCTTATTTTTCTTCCTGTTAATCATCTCATCTCATCTCATTATCTCTAGCCGCTTTATCCTGTTCTACAGGGTCGCAGGCAAGCTGGAGCCTATCCCAGCTGACTACGGGCGAAAGGCGGGGTACACCCTGGACAAGTCGCCAGGTCATCACAGGGCTGACACATAGACACAGACAACCATTCACACTCACGGTCAATTTAGAGTCACCAGTTAACCTAACCTGCATGTCTTTGGACTGTGGGGGAAACCGGAGCACCCGGAGGAAACCCACGCGGACACGGGGAGAACATGCAAACTCCACACAGAAAGGCCCTCGCCGGCCACGGGGCTCGAACCCAGGACCTTCTTGCTGTGAGGCGACAGCGCTAACCACTACACCACCGTGCCGCCCCTGTTAATCATATTCTTTATTTTTTTTGTCCTTGTATTATTGCTCTTCTCCCTCTTCATCATCTTCCTCTGATCTTCATCTTCATTTTGTTTCCCTCCTTATTAACAGCAGTAATAGGACAGTAATATATTCTGATTATGACTTGTCGTCCATCCTGTCTCCTCTCATGCAGGCTCGTTGTGGTTTTATGGATTTTTGTTCCACATGTTTGAGTTAAAAGTCTCCGTTTCATCCACACAGAATGTTCTCATCTCCTCCTTCATCATGAAATCCCTCCTGCTTTCTTTTCTTATCTGTCGTTTCATTGTGTGTTTTTCTCATTGCATTGGATTTTCTCATGTTGTTTCAATACACTCGGTTACACTGTTATTTTAGAGAAAACCGAGAATTCATATTCGTGTTCGTGCCAGAAGACGTCAGTAAAGTGAGCTGGAGGAAAGAGTTTTACTGTTAATCTGGAAATGTCAGAGTTTTTGAGTTGTATGAAATCCTCCTGATTAGTAGCTATCTCTATAAACACTGTGTGTGTGAGACGCACACATTTTATAATTACACACATGTATATATGTGGATGTAATTATCACATTACACACAAGCAGCAATTACTGCAGTACTCTCTCTCTCTCTCTCTCAGGATCACCAGACGATCCTCCGTGCCTGGGCGGTGAAGGATTTTGCCCCGAACTGTCCTCTCTACGTCCAGATCCTCAAACCTGAGAACAAGTTCCATGTCAAATTTGCAGGTCAGAGCTCAGTGTCCTATTAAAGCCAGCAGGCAGGTGTAAGAAAGTGTGTGTGTGTGTGTGTGTGTGTGTGTGTGTGTGTGTGTGTGTGTGCGCGCGCATGCATGCACGGCTGCACTGTGTCCTAGGATCTTTCTCACTGTCTCTCAGTTTATCAAGTTCAGGAATAGCTGGACTTTCAGACTTGTGTAATATTAGTTTTTTTTCCTTTGCATGTAATTTTGTGACTTTAAATAATTAATTATTGTAACGCACAGCTTGAACAAAATTATCTCTAATTTCGACCTAAAAGTCATGGTGATGTTTCGTTATGCAACCAGTTTTTTAATATATAACCTCGTGCTACATCACGACTACAGCAACATTCGTTTCAATTTCTTTAGGAATCCTTTAGCATTAAATAAATCTCAATAAGACTTTTCTCTACAGTAGGATAGTAATTAAATACTGTCAATACTGTGAGTCCAAGTTGAATGCAGGGTTAAACACACACACTGAGGGAATATCAGAGGCGAATGAACTGTATTTCAAGAAGAAACAGTAACAGAGGCAATAATCATAAAAACCAGAAAATAGCTGAGAGGAAACAACCTTAAAGTGCTGATGACAGGAACATGACTCTATGCAATTTCTTAAATAAACTATACAACATGGCAAACATGTTAGATTTCTGTTATAATTACGTGAAAAGAAGCTGTTGTTACGCAAATATCCAACTTTTAATTGCACAGCGCAAGAAAACTGGGTCCGTGGCTCGCAGCCATGTTGTGACGTCAGTGGGAGAACACGCTGCGGTTCACTGGCTGTTCTACTCTGGTTCTACTCAATGGAAATGGCGCATGAAAACGCCGGTGAACTCTCTAGTGCTAGCTCTTCCTCTTCTGGGAGTCTAGAATTGTGTTGATCTCTTCCGAATAGAATCTATGATAGCCTACCCTCTTTACCCTTTGCCTCTCGTTGCTAGGCGGCAGTTACATGAAAGCCGCAAGCTTTCACAAGCAAATACATGACTGACATCACGCCGACTTTATGATTACATTTATGATTATCATGTAGAATCTATAGCTCTACGTACCTTTATCTTATGTTGTTTCACAACACATGTTTTGACAGGAGGACTGTCTTTGGATCCGGCATAGCTACTAGTAGACCCCCTCCGGAATACTGGCAGTGTTGCCAGATTGGGAGGAATCCCGCCCAGTTGGGCGGTTTCAAGTGCATTTTGGTGGGTTTTGAACATATTTTGGGCTGGAAAACTTCAGCAGTATCTGGCAACAGATACTGCTGATGTTTTCCAGCCCAAAATATGTTCAAAACCCACCAAAATGCACTTGAAACCACTCAACTGGGCGGTAAACCTCCCAATCTGGCAATACTGTGTAGGCACTGCTGATGGTAGTAACACACGTTTGTGCTGAACTGAACACCCAAGAGATTCTTTTAAGCTGGGAAGGGTGTCAAAACAATCCAAATCGAAGTGTTCAGAGCACAGGACGGATGTTGGTGAGGGCTCCCACTTGTCACGAGTGCGCCTGACTTGCTTCACCCACTTCGCATGCAGCTCGGGATCTCTGGGGAACTTGAATAAACTTACCCCATCCTTGTAGGTTTTGGAGCAAAAGCTGGCAACACAACGCGAAGGCATAATAGCTAATATATATATATATATATATATATATATATATATATATATATATATATATATATATATATAAAAATGTATAATAATAATACTAATAATGACAAACTGAACACCTGCCGCATCAACAACAAACTGGTAAGTTAGGAGGAAGGTTCTTTCGCTGACGTCATATAGCTCCTCCTCCTCCGTCTTCTCCTGGGTGCTACAGCCCCGTCAAATTTGCCCAAATAGCTGCGTTTTTTATCATAACTTGTAAAATAGGCGCCTTCGTGAATTAATATATGGATCATTGGGAATTACTTTTTATGCTATAAAACATCGCCAAAGATGTCAAAAACGTGTCATCAGCACTTTAAAGTCTGCACAATACGACTGGCAAGACTTCACAAGGAGGAAGAAAAAGGACAGGATTAAAACCTCCAACCTACTGAAGGTGAACGTCTGAGTGCAGTAAAGAACACGGTGGAGACGCAACCAAAACTAACTCACATGGCAGAATATAAAAGTGTGTGGAGACAGAAAAAGATTATTTATTAAGGAATTCACTTATCTGTCTGTCTATTTATCTATGTCTGTCTGTCTATCTGTCTCTTTGTCTGTCTGTCTATTTGTCTGTGTGTCTGACTACCTGTCTGTCTGTCCTACAGATTAAAAATGGCCATTATACCCTCTCCTAATGACAACTCCATGTGGAATAAAGTCACGATTTATTTTATTTCATTTCAAAAGGACGTCTCTGCGGGATGTGAATATATAGCGAGGCTTTGTGATCATAATAAAAAAGATATTGGATCAGTTTCTGCTGCAGTTGTGACAGTAAGAAGCAAATTGTTTATATGAAATTATAGAATTATTTAACAAATCCACTCTCAGCCAGCTAACGTACACTGAAGGATTGGCTCTCGACTCGTACAGTTTTGTCATCTAAACAACATCAGCAGCATAAATTCTATGAAATCTCACCACATTTAGTTCATTCTTTAGAAAAACAACAATAACTTTTACCCGTGTTACTGTTAGCTCGCTCACCTACGGTAGCTATCGAGTGTAAAACAGTTTCTATTAATGTTAACGTTTATAAAACCTCGCTGAAATAACAGACGTTACTCAGGGGTTTCATTGACGTTAACAGAAACATTGTATTATTGATGTTTTTTTTTTTTTTTGCTTTTTAACTTTTCATTGTTACTCATTTTGCTGATAATTTTATCCCAAACGTCTTACATTTGAGAGAAGAAACAACTGAGTGGTTTAGAGGGAGTGGGAATTGAACTCATAGCCTTTCTTTTCCTTCCCCCCTCTTCCCTTCTTTTTTCCTTGACTTTCTCATTCTGTTCTCTTCTATTTCCTTCCTTGCCTTTCTTTTCCTTTCTTTTTCCTCTTCTTTCCTTCCTCTTTCCTTTCTGATTGGCTATGGGAAGCCCTTCCCTTCCCCTCTTTTTCCTTCCCTCTTTGTCCCTCCTCTTCCCTCTTCTCCCCTTCCATTCTTTTTCTTTTCCTTCTCTTCCCTTTCTTTTCCCTTTGCTTCCTTTCCCTTTTTCCCTTCATTCCTTCTTTATTTCCTCTTTTTGATTGGCTGTGTGTAGCCCTTCTCTTTCTTTCTTTTTCCTTTCTTCCCATTCTTTTTCCTTCCCTTCTCTTCCCTTCTTTTTGACTTTCCTTTCCTGCACTGTTGTCTTCCTTTCTCTTTCCTTCCCTGCCCTTATTTTCCTTTCATTCCTTCTTTCCATCATCTTTTCTTTCTGATTGGCCATGTGAAGCCTTTCCCTTTCCTTCTTTTTCCTTCCCTTTTCTTCGCTGCTTTCCTGTTCTGTTCTTTCTTTCTTTTTCCTTCCCTTATTTTCCCTTCTTTTTATTTTCCTTTCCTCTCCTTCTTTTTCCTTTTTTTTTCCCTTTGCTTCCTTTCCCTTCCTTCCCCCTTCCCTTCTTTTTCCTTTCCTACCCTCCCCTTCCTGCCTCTCCCCTTCCCTTCCCTTCTCTTCCCTTCTTTTTCCTTTCCTTTCCTCCCTTTTTTCCTTCCCTTCTCTTCCTTTCCTTTCCCTCCCCTTCTCCTTTCATTCCTTCTTTCCTTCCTCTTTTCTTTCTGATTGGCTCTGTAAAGCTTTGTTCTTACTGGTAAATCAGCTTGTTTCCAGATGTTTTCCCCCCCCAAAACCTCACCAATGAACTGAAACCACAATATTTCTAGACCTTGATTAAAAGCACAGTGATGATGTGAAATAATCGTGGACTAAATGTAATCTGTAGTTCTCTGGATTTCTTTCTCTGAAGGTCCGAAGCTCTGAAGGTTCCCCTCCCACTGCTTTGAAAGCTGTTTTTATCATCGCTTTGTACAGTTCCTCATCTTTTACATGTTCAGTTTATCACTGTCTCCTATCGACTCCCTGTGGATCATCAGTACAGACTGACAGGCATGACGAAAAAAAAAAAAACAATACCCACTCGGTTAGATTGATGCTATGGAGCAAAACGAAATGAAAGCTCATGAGACTCAGAAGTGATTTCAGCAGTGCGGCTCAGGAGTCACTTGGCAGCATGGCTACAGCTCGAGATGATGGTTTTCATAGGGAATCCCTGTACACACACTATATATATCCCAATCAAATGCTTCCAGTGATGCATTGAGGCAGAACCTCCCTCTGGTGAAACTCTGCCAAATGATGACATTTATTTCTGAACTTGACAGCCGGGGCCGGCCAGGACTGCGTCACGCGTGCCAATTTCATATTCCAGTTAATTAGGATGAACGATTTCTTTGTGGAATTGTCGTCATTTATCTCCTTAACTGCACTCGCCTTCTCTAAACATGCAAGCATCATTTATAAACAGTTGGATCACAGCACAGTGGAATTCTCAAATCTGATTGGTCAGGACGTGTTAATTAACTTTGTAGAACAGCAGCTCTGACAGTAATGCAGATGCAAATCCACAGGGTTTTGATAATTCTCTCGCTATAATAGGTTATCTTCTGTCACACCCGCGTGTATTGGCGTGCACCAGTGTTGTAGTCGAGTCACTAAACCTCGAGTCCAAGTCCGGTCTCGAGTCCCCAGTGTTAAAGTCCAAGACATTAAAGAAAATTTCGAGTCGAGTCCACTATTGATCCGAGTCGAGTCTGAGAACAAGACTCCAACCGCACCATTTGACGGTGGCTGTTTTAGCGCCATTAACATTAGTTTGTTCCTGAACATGACGTATGAACAGGTGAATGTGCTTCTCTTTCTCGGAGTGTGAAGTATTCGGTCAGAGATGGTTGGGAGACGGATGTAAGTGCAGAAGGTGCGTTTATTAATACAAGTGAAGACGGTAAACAATCCAGAACGGCAGGCAAAATCAAAACAGGGAGACTGGCAATAGGTTGAGCGAGGCACAAACAGGCTATCGTAGACTCGACAGGATCAAAGACGAGAAACAGGAAATCAGGGATCAGGAAACCAAACAAGGAAATAAGGCTCGGTAATGTGTCAGCAATGCAACTCAATACTTCGCAAAGCAAGTGTGTTTTCACAGTTTTTATATAGGCACACTGATTGCGCCTTAATCCTTTGAGTCGTTTACGGCGCACGCGAGAGTCCGCTTGCCGTGCGTGTGCTGTCCGGAGTCCACCCGAGAGTCTATCTGATGCACGCGACAAGGCGCGCAGGTGTGACACTCTTGCATGAAATTAGTACAAAATTAATCTAGATATAAATATCTTATGCCAAATTATTATAAAAAATAAAGAAAAAAAATCAAAGTCCTTGTCTCCAATTTACGAGTCCTAATGCAGTTAATGCAGGAGTCCGAGTCATCAGTGCTCAAGTCCAAGTCAAGTCACAAGTCCTGGACTCGAGTACTACAAGCCTGGCGTGCACAACAGACTTTCTCTCTGAACAGCGCACGCCGCTAATTACTGACAAATGCCTCAGATTAAGGCGCAATCAGCAGGCTCATATAAGGACACTGAAGACTCATTCACTTCGTGAAGCATTGCATTGCTAGTCACGCATTATTGAGCTGTGTAGTCTTCCTGGTTTCTTGATTCCTGTTCTGTGTGTTTGATTCTGCTATTGTCTAGCCCTGTTTCACCTGTTAGTGCCTCGCCCGACTCTTTGCCTGTTCCTTGAAATGGGTTCAGCTTGCCATTTTGGACTGTTTACACGTGTGTATCTTTTCAATAAAGATTAGCATAGATGAGCCAAAATATTTGGGGATCTTTTTTAACTCGTGTTTACCAGGGGACCCGCCCCCCACTGTAACCCTCGCTGTATAGGCAAGAGGCCGAGGGCTATGGAAACGGAGATTGGCGCCTCACCCATACACCTTAAAGAGTTGGTTAGTACTGAGACAGGAGACTGCCTGGGAAGACCAGATTCTGGTGTGAAAGGGTTTTTGACTGACTTGACTTTTTTTTTTTAATGGGCCTCGACTCATTACAGGTATGAATAGGTGGGCCTTAAAGTAGAAAAGGTTAAGAACTCCTGTTCTAGAACACCTCTGGCGAGAGCCTTTTCAGTATTTTGATTGGTGGAACAACTGAAGAACAACTTTTTAGCGGAGCACTAGAATCTTTGCCTCAACTAAAGTCATTCATTCAGCTTTGACAGATCGCTTCATCCGCTCCTGGACAGGTAAACCGTAGTCTTTTCCTGTAGGCCTGAGTGACATTGTTTATCATTGATTGTTGCAGCTATCTGCTCCAAACTATATCACGATAGCCGTGTGAGGTAGATGGGGAGCCTTCCGACACACACTTCACAGTAAGCACGCACGGTAAAACGAAATAAATCGAAAGGATAAAGTTTATTCCATAATCCGGTTGACTTTCTATAAGTGTTACAAAGGCAAAGTAAACGAAAAGGTAAAGCGACATATACTGCGGTCGGAAAACTGTTTCCTCTCGCCTTCTAACCTGCTCAACACTGAACCAAACCTCCTAATTAGCACCTGCATGTTCGCGCGCTGACCCGCCTCAAAGGAGGAGCTATCTGATTAACAGGTAGGTTTAGCTAATTACAGGTTACATCCAGGTAAGTATTCACATCTCATAACTCAAATTAATAACATAAATTAAAAATAATGGAAAACTAATAATTTCTTATCCTCACAGGTTATTAAACTAAATCAAACTTCTTAAACTCAAAATATGGCTCCAACATTGATGTTATTTAGCCTTTAAATGTGTAAGCTACATTTTGCGATGTTGGATATGACATCATTGCTTGTCACACTGTATTGAGATGTTGCGGTTGACCAAACAAACCGTAGCCTACTGCAGTCAATGCTAGCATGAGAAAGCTCAGTGCAGCGCCAATCAGTCAGCTGAAGTTGTTGCTAGATGTAACGTTGCTGTAACAGAAATCCAGCTGAGGTAAAACTGTAACAGTTCAACGGCGTAAGCTAACTTACACACAGATTGGTGTGTTATTATCCCACAGAGCTGTAGGCTGATGGTAATGTTACCAAAGTATCAGTAATTTGTATGATTTGTTGTGATGTGTAGCAGACTACACATTTTGATTAAGGATACTCGTTTAGACTCGGTCGTCTATTCAGCTATGGCTACAATTTCGGCTATGGGAGATCGGGAATCATTTGTATCCTCAATGGATTTAAAAAGGATGCCAGGGAGGTTATAAGGATCTCATCTCATTATCTCGAGCTGCTTTATCCTGTTCTACAGGGTCGCAGGCAAGCTGGAGCCTATCCCAGCTGACTACGGGCGAAAGGCGGGGTACACCCTGGACAAGTCGCCAGGTCATCACAGGGCTGACACATAGACACAGACAACCATTCACATTCACACCTACGGTCAATTTAGAGTCACCAGTTAACCTAACCTGCATGTCTTTGGACTGTGGGGGAAACCGGAGCACCCGGAGGAAACCCACGCGGACACGGGGAGAACATGCAAACTCCGCACAGAAAGGCCCTCGCCGGCCACGGGACTCAAACCTGGACCTTCTTTAAAGGTCCGTCATTAAAATAATACACTATGGATCCTAAGTTAGAAATAGATTATTGTTCGTGTCCTTTCTAATCAGTGTGCTAGCGGGCTAACAATCCCGAGACGCTGCTGACCCCCAGCAAGGGTGAACTTCTACATAATGAAGGTGAATAGTAACTGCTGAGATTATGATGCATCTCTCATTTGAGAATCAATACAGGACCCGTGTTCGATAGGAGACTCGATATTTTTCCATGGTGGTGTTTCTGACCGATGAGATCAGTGTGCATGTGCTCTGTGCCATCTGTGTGTGTTCTGTGTTGTGACACTGGCTGGATGAGCTGCTCCAAGTGGTTGAGTGGGTGGCTTTAATGAGTGCCTCTGAAGACTTGACTCAAGCTCTACAAATGGTTTAATCCCTGACTGATGCCCGTGAGGCTGAGCTTGGCCCACTCGGATTCTCCCGCACGCACTTTCACCCTTAGCTTTAGAGACTCTGGGTTTTGTATTGCTTCTGGGACCTTTTGTGTATTTAATTGATTTTTGTTTCTTTGTACAAGCTCAGCGGTAAGCCGGCTCTGGGCGTGCTGTGGAGTCATGTCGACAGGCAGATCGGTTCAAAGTAGGGGACCAACATGCCGATTTAATTAGTGTGTCTGGTGGAAGAGGGATTGGAGGAGGACAATTACTGTCTGCAGGGAAGAGAGAGAGAGAGAATCCCAGCAGATCCCACTACCTTCTTTTTCAGTCCATCTTTTTCAAACACATTTAATTAAGAATGCGTTCATGAAATAAACAGTTTATTTAAAACGAACAATTTATCTCTAATCTGCTCCCTTTGTACCTATTATTTTTCAATAACTGTATGCACATTAGAAGTGATGCATTAAAATACATACACTACCGTTCAAAAGTTTGGGGTCACCCAGACAATTTTGTGTTTTCCATGAAAAGTCACACTTTTATTTACCACCATAAGTTGTAAAATGAATAGAAAATATAGTCAAGACATTTTTCTGGCCATTTTGAGCATTTAATCGACCCCACAAATGTGATGCTTCAGAAACTCAATCTGTTCAAAGGAAGGTCAGTTTTATAGCTTCTCTAAAGAGCTAAACTGTTTTCAGCTGTGCTAACATGATTGTACAAGGGTTTTCTAATCATCCATTAGCCTTCTGAGGCAATGAGCAAACACATTGTACCATTAGAACACTGGAGTGAGAGTTGCTGGAAATGGGCCTCTATACACCTATGGAGATATTGCACCAAAAACCAGACATTTGCAGCTAGAATAGTCATTTACCACATTAGCAATGTATAGAGTGGATTTCTGATTAGTTTAAAGTGATCTTCATTGAAAAGAACAGTGCTTTTCTTTCAAAAATAAGGACATTTCAAAGTGACCCCAAACTTTTGAACGGTAGTGTACAGTCTACAGCTCATATCGGCAGTAAAGATGTTCATCCCCTGGCAAACCCCAAAGCCAACATGGACACCAATTTGGGCTAAATATGAAACATCATCATTTGACTGCTGTCGAGGTAGACAACACAATGATCTGCCATAGGGGCCTATCCGACATTGCCCAAGCTAATTCCTCAAAGACTAACCTGGAGTCTCTGGATAGAGTATCAGGGAACGTTAAAGCTCTATTTCCCCTTTTTGGGCGCGGTAATCTCCACAGAATGACATCAGAGGTGATTTGATCTTTTGTTTGGAAATGATGGCCAGCGAACCGAGCTCTCCTTTGTGCCACTGTTCTGGAGATGGACAGGATTTCACCATAGATCACAGTTTTGGTTGGGTGGTCTTTCCAGGATAGGTTTTGGACCCACATTAGCAGTCTTGTGTATGTGCCATCAAGGTGTTTTTCAAGTTCTTTACTAATGGCCCATGTTTCAGCACTATAAAGTAGTATGCTTTCAACACAGGCCTGAAAGAAGTTACCTTTGGTAGACTTGGCAATGTCCAAATGCTATACAGTGGTGCTTGAAAGTTTGTGAACCCTTTAGAATTTTCTATATTTCTGCATAAATATGACCTAAAACATCATCAGATTTTCACACAAGTCCTAAAAGTAGATAAAGAGAACCCAGTTAAACAAATGAGACAAAAATATTATACTTGCTCATTTATTTATTGAGGAAAATGATCCAATATTACATATCTGTGAGTGGCAAAAGTATGTGAATCTCTAGGATTAGCCGTTAATTTGAAGGTGAAATTAGAGTCAGGTGTTTTCAATCAATGGGATGACAATCAGGTGTGAGTGGGCACCCTGTTTTATTTAAAGAACAGGGAGCTATCAAAGTCTGATCTTCACAACACACGTTTGTGGAAGTGTATCATGACACAAACAAAGGAGATTTCTGAGGACCTCAGAAAAAGCGTTGCTGATGCTCATCAGGCTGGAAAAGGTTACAAAACCATCCCTAAAGAGTTTGGACTCCACCAATCCACAGTCAGACAGATTGTGTACAAATGGAGGAAATTCAAGACCATTGTTACCCTCCCCAGGAATGGACGACCAACAAAGATCACTCCAAGGGCAAGGCGTGTAATAGTCAGTGAGGTCACAAAGGACCCCAGGGTAACTTCTAAGCAACTGAAGGCCTCTCTCACATTGGCTAATGTTCATGAGTCCACCATCAGGAGAACACTGAACAACAATGGTGTGCATGGCAGGGCTGCAAGGAGAAAGCCACTGCTCTCCAAAAAGAACATTGCTGCTCGTCTGCAATTTGCTAAAGATCGCATGCACAAGCCAGAAGGCTATTGGAAAAATGTTTTGTGGACGGATAAGACCAAAATAGAACTTTTTGGTTTTAAATGAGAAGCGTTATGTTTGGAGAAAGGAAAACACTGCATTCCAGCATAAGAACCTTATCCCATCTGTGAAACATGGTGGTGGTAGTATCATGGTTTGGGCCTGTTTTGCTGCATCTGGACCAGGACAGCTTGTCATCATTGATGGAACAATGAATTCTGAATTATACCAGCGAGTTCTACAAAATGTTAAGACATCTGTCCATGAACTGAATCTCAAGAGAAGGTGGGTCATGCAGCAAGACACCCACCCTAAGCACACAAGTCGTTCTACCAAAGAATGGTTAAAGAAGAATAAAGTTAATGTTTTGGAATGGCCAAGTCAAAGTCCTGACCTTAATCCAGTGGAAATGTTGTGGAAGGACCTGAAGCGAGCAGTTCATGTGAGGAAACCCACCAACATCCCAGAGTTGAAGCTGTTCTGTACGGAGGAACGGGCTAAAATTCCTCCAAGCCGGTGTGCAGGACTGATCAACAGTTACCGGAAACGTTTAGCTGCAGTTCTTCCTGCACAAGGGGGTCACACCAGATACTGAAAGCAAAGGTTCACATACTTTTGCCATTCACAGATATTGGATCATTTTCCTCAATAAATAAATGACCAAGTATAATATTTTGTATCATTTGTTTAACTGGGTTCTCTTTATCTACTTTTAAGACTTGTGTGAAAATCTGATGATGTTTAAGGTCATATTTATGCAGAAATATAGAAAATTTGAAAGGGTTCACAAACTTTCAAGCACCACTGTGTATATGATTTAAGCAGTTGCATGTGGCCCACGCTTGACCCTTTCTTGATATAAAGTCCTTTATACTGTCAACAACAAAAAATCCAAGATATTTAAAGTCGTTCATGTTTTTTTTATAACAGAACCATCTCAATATGATGAAAGAAATAATGTAGGATAGGATTGTATAGGAATGGGAATGTGATGGATGGATGGATAAGAATAGTAAGGATAGAATAGGATGGGTCAAGAAAAATAAAGGAATGAGATAGGATTGGACAGGATCAGAAAGGAATAGGGTAGGACAGGGATATAATAAGTAAATAGATATGAGAGGAGAGATATAATAGGACAAGATAAGGAAATAAATAGGATTGGAATAGCCCCCAAGCATAACTACGTTATCACTTGTTTACCGCAATGCATTATGGGGATAGCCGGGGTTGGTAGTTGAGCAATATGACAGAGGTCAGGTTAATTTTACGTGAGAGTGATGAGAGGAGCGATTTTGCCGTGCTCTGTCGTGGAAGACAATGAAATTAGTGATTTAAAGAGGTGGATAACATGTTGAGGGTTTACAGCAGGAAAATCAGAATCCAAATCAAGCTTGGTGAGAAGGTAATAGTCTAGACCGAGTCTACCACACGCTACAACAACAACAACATCGTCAAATCTCAGAATGTTTTATTTCTGAGGACGTATATTGGATCATGAAGCAATCGTCGACTCAAGTCTAAATTTGTTTCTTTTAATCTTCAGTTATTCCTTACCATTTTCAAAGAAGCTTTGTTCTAATGAAATATTCACCTTGTACTTAATCTTGATCCAGCGCAGTGAAAGTTACAGATGCAGTTTGGGAAACTATTATGAAAAATCAATGCTTGCTTTAAGTCTAAGATTGCTTTGTGATCCCGGTCCCAGATGAACAGCATCAAAACATTTTATTTATAAATGAGTGAATAGTTAAATAAAACTTGATATCAAGAAACGTGGGGCGGCACAGTGGTGTAGTGGTTAGCACTGTCGCCTCACAGCAAGAAGGTCCGGGTTCGAGCCCCGTGACCGGCGAGGGCCTTTCTGTGCGGAGTTTGCATGTTCTCCCCGTGTCTGCGTGGGTTTCCTCCAGGTGCTCCGGTTTCCCCCAAAGTCCAAAGACATGCAGGTTAGGTTAACTGGTGACTCTAAATTGACTGCAGGTGTGAATGTGAGTGTGAATGGTTGTCTGTGTCTATGTGTCAGCCCTGTGATGACCTGGCGACTTGTCCAGGGTGTACCCCGCCTTTCGCCCGTAGTCAGCTGGTATAGGCTCCAGCTTGCCTGCAACCCTGTAGTAGAGCCCTGCACTCCCGCGGGAGTCCCGCGGGACTCACGGGACCCACCGCAAAGCAGTGTGGCGCGGGACAAATTTTGAAAGCTCATTGCAGGCGCGGGCGGGACCGGAAGTGCACATATGCGGGCGGGAGCGGGAGTGCACATATGCGGCGCGGGCAGGAGTGGTGATAAGCTGCAGTCCCGCTAACTGAAAACGTGTTTGAAATAAAATTTATAAATTATTAATTTATGTCTATCATATATAATTTGTGCTGGATATTTTATTTAGCATTAATAAAAACATTTTAAGATGCCTAAATTTGCAGAGAGAGTCAGATTGCCAGATTGAGTGAGGAATGGTATCTTAAATTTGCCATTGATCACCCTAACAGGCAATCCTTTGATCACTCTAATGACTCACCGTTCACACCCAGCTAGCAAGAGAACCATGAGTGAAGTGATTTACTGCTTGAGTTAGTCTACAACTCTAATCAGAGAGACAGGTTACACTTACACAGTGACGGTAGGCTTGACTCAATGCTATCCCAGAAATCCTTCCTGTAATATGCAAATTTGGCTGTCCAATCAGAGGCGGCCAAATTTGCATATTACAGGAAGGATTTCTGGGATAGCATTGAGTCAAGCCTACCATCACTGTGTAACCTGTCTCTCTGATTAGAGTTGTTCACTCATGGTTCTCTTGCTAGCTCTGCTTTGCAATAAAAAAAAAAACATTGGTACAAAGCAAGTCCATTCACTTTTTTATGCTGATCAGAGGATTACAATGGTTTCTCATGTGACAAAAATGTGCGATTCGCTATTAAATATTTTAATCGCTTGACAGCACTAATTGTTATTATTAGAGACACTACATGCTGAATTCAGAAACAAGGTAAATAATAACAAACGTGAACGTGAGCTGTAGATATTTATGCTCGAATCCACTCAAAGTAGGGGGCGGGGCACCATCACGCTGTGTCAAGACAAGAACTTTCCTGAGAAATAACGCGAACGTCTGCATCATGCGGGATTTGCGGGCGGGAGCGGGACAAAATATGGCAGGCGCGGGCGGGGGCGGGACTGAAAATCATAATTCTTTGTGGGCGCGGGTGGGAGTGGGACTGAAAATCATAATTCTTTGCAGGCGGGAGTGGGACTGCACAATGCGGGCGCGGGCGGGAGCGGGACTGAAAAATCCGACCCGCGCAGACCTCTACCCTGTAGGACAGGATAAAGCGGCTAGAGATAATGAGATGAGATCAGGAAACGTTACAAAAAAAAAAAAATCTTTGGAAACCCGTTGATCTGCCATGTCATGTTAAGTATAAATGCATTTTCTTCAGTAAACACTGCTGGTGAGGTGCACTGAACGTTATCCATACCCGAAAGAGAACCCTTGGCAGTTTGGGAGTTTTATTGGTCGGACAGGCTCATTCAGCTGCCGAGTGCTTGGTTCAAGCTTTTTTGCCAGGAAGGATATAGTAACTCGTATAATCACTCTTTGCAACCATGGTGAGCAGAAAAGCATCTCAGAATCAGAAATGCAACATCAGAAAGAAGAACACATTGGGTTCCACTCCTGCAGCCAAGAACAGGGATCTTAGAATCAAGGACAAGTTCCTATTAAAGTGGCCGGTGAGTGTGTACTAGAATAGGAAGAGTATTGTATGGGATATGGGATATATTGTATGTATTTTGCTCTCAAGTTTCCATCAATGAAGAGTTTATAACATCAACAAAACTGACTTCATGTTAAAACTTAATATTATAGTCAAGTTGTCTGTTGTTGCCCAAATGAGGATGGGTTCCCTTTTGAGTCTGGTTCCTCTCGAGGTTTCTTCCTCATGTCGTCTGAGGGAGTTTTTCCTTGCCACCGTCGCCACAGGCTTGCTCATTGGGGATAGATTAGGGATAAAATTAGCTCATGTTTTAAGTCATTCAAATTCTGTAAAGCTGCTTTGCGACAATGTTTATTGTTAAAAGCGCTATAGAAATAAACTTGACTTGACTGGGTAGAAATAGAAAAGAATAAAGGACAGGACATGACAGGAATAGTGAGAGGGATTGGACTGAATTTGATTTGATTGGACTGGATAAGCGTCCGTGCAATAATGTGAAGGAAATTGCAAAGTACTTATTTGCAGTGTGTGTGTGTGAAAGAGAGAGATTGGCTAGGCAGAAGACATGACTGAGAGTGCATGTTTAATCCTCCCAATCCCTCACGTTGTGACAGACTCTTCCCCAGCAGTCAATAACCAGCCCGGACTGATTTATTTCTAAATCAGCCAAGTTTTCGTGGGTGGTAATTTTTTCAAACACGCAGTTTTGTGCCTTGATTGGAGATGAATTCATTTTCAGTCGATGCTGTTTTTGTGGGGTTTTTGTTGTTTTTTTTAATACTCGGAGTGTATCAAATGGATGTCTCTTGGGGAGTTTAAAAAAAAAAAGGCAGTGTTTTGGTTGTGTTTATGTATGTGTAGTTAATTGTGTCTGTGTTGTCGTTGGATAAGATAATGCGATGGCGCATTAGAGGTAAATGATAAAGGCATGTTACTCGTTGACTGTAATAGAGAACGAATGGCACTGTCAGTCTCAATAAGGGTGACTGGAGAGGCCAGAAATAAAAATGTACAGAGGGAGGTCTTCTTATCCTTTAGTTCTGATCTCCAGCTCTGTGTGTGTGTGTGTGTGTGTGTGCTTCTAAATAAACTGCTGCACCCTGCGGTGTTGCTTTTTCCACAGAAATAAAAGGAAACCACCAAGAAAGAGGACCAAAAACAACCAGAGTCCCAGATGTACAAAGCAGAGGCGAGCGTAAAGACCAAATGAGTCATGATTCGCACGATTTCATGAAAAAAAAAAAAAACAGGCCAGGAAATTAGGTGATCCTTAATTTTCACTTCATTGTGGATAAAATGACAGCAAGCTTCTTTGAGACTGTGAGGTAATGAAACCAGAATGTGGTGGTGTTATTATTATTATATTGAACTGTAGTATTATGTTCCGGGGCGGCACGGTGGTGTCGTGGTTAGCGCTGTCGCCTCACAGCAAGAAGGTCCGGGTTCGAGCCCCGTGGCCGGCGAGGGCCTTTCTGTGCGGAGTTTGCATGTTCTCCCCGTGTCCACGTGGGTTTCCTCCGGGTGCTCCGGTTTCCCCCACAGTCCAAAGACATGCAGGTTAGGTTAACTGGTGACTCTAAATTGACTGTAGGTGTGAATGTGGGTGTGAATGGTTGTCTGTGTCTATGTGTCAGCCCTGTGATGACCTGGCGACTTGTCCAGGGTGTACCCCGCCTTTCGCCCGTAGTCAGCTGGGATAGGCTCCAGCTTGCCTGCGACCCTGTAGAACAGGATAAAGCGGCTAGAGATAATGAGATGAGATGAGTATTATGTTCCCTGACATCAAAGGTTTATTTGAACAAAGCTGATTTTTTTTTTCTCCTCTCTCCCCAACTTGTACAGCCTCATTGTGGCTACACGCAGGATCTGGTTCTTGCATGAGCTCAAATGATCACATATTTAACAATTATTCCACAAAATCGAGTCCTACATGAGCTGATGGCGCTATAATCCATGTATGACGAGATTGAGTGGAATGTTTTATTCAATCCACAGTCACTGGGTTTTGAGAAACGGAACATTTTTATTTTTTACAAATTCTGTAAATAAAAACGTTATACAAAACCTCCGACAAAATAATTTCCGCTTAAGCTGGGCATACACTGTGCGATTTTTGGCCCGATTTTGACACGATTTTCACTCGTGCGACTATTTTGGAGATCAGGCCGAGTTTTGGCTCAATCGTGCGTCTCGGATCGTGTTGTATATATGGGGTAACGACAAGCGATTAACACCTCACGACCTCCTCCCGATCGATCGGATGAAAATCAAACCTGTTTGAAATCCTGAGCATCGGATCCGAGCATCGCATCCGAGCATCGGATCGTATAGTGTGAGAACAGGAATCGTAAGCTGAGTGCTGTTTACCCCTGCGATTCACTCGTACAGTGTGAGCAGCAGCTGAATACCGCGATTGAAAAAATCGCACAGTGTATGCCCAGCTTCAGGAGTTGTTCTTAAAACCTATCAGTGGCTGCATGAATTGACTTTAATGTTGCTGTTTGGTTTTTTTTTTTGTTTTTTTGTAGAAAGTGCCGTCTCTCTGTCGTGTCGAGTTATAGAACAGCTTTAGACATTTATTTAATTCTTCCTTGGACATTTCAGTTCTGTAACTTTCAAACTTCTTTGAGTTTTTGAACCAGTCTAAAAGAATTCAACAAATTTTAATGCTTAAAGATGAAGAATGTAAACAAACCGGCAAAATGCGACAGGAGCAATTTGCGAAAAATGCGACAATAATAATTCTTGGGGAAAAAAAAAGACACACTCTTACCATCAAATAATTTCATTCCATATCTCATCTCATCTCATCTCATTATCTCTAGCCGCTTTATCCTTCTACAGGGTCGCAGGCAAGCTGGAGCCTATCCCAGCTGACTACGGGCGAAAGGCGGGGTACACCCTGGACAAGTCGCCAGGTCATCACAGGGCTGACACATAGACACAGACAACCATTCACACTCACATTCACACCTACGGTCAATTTAGAGTCACCAGTTAACCTAACCTGCATGTCTTTGGACTGTGGGGGAAACCGGAGCACCCGGAGGAAACCCACGCGGACACGGGGAGAACATGCAAACTCCACACAGAAAGGCCCTCGCCGGCCCCGGGGCTCGAACCCAGGACCTTCTTGCTGTGAGGCGACAGCGCTAACCACTACACCACCGTGCCGCCCTTCATTCCATATTTTGTTGCTTTTTTTTTATTTTTTGGGGTTTTGTTTTCGAGTAGAGTTTTTATTTCATCCTCGGTTGGTTCAGTAACATGCGCAGCCATTTTGTTTTTCTCTACTCACCGTATATGAGCTGATATCCTAGTATTAGAGTAGCCAATCAGAGCGCACGATTGCTCATATCCAGTGAATGTGGATAGAAAAAAGATCATATTTTTATGATTCAGCCCTGTCATATGACTTAAGGGGTTCTTTTCATTATTATTACTTACATATACAGTGCCTTGCAAAAGTATTCATCCCCCTTGGTGTTTGTCCTATTTTGTTGCATTACAAGCTGGAATTAAAATGGATTTTTGGAGGGTTAGCACCATTTGATTTACACAACATGCCTACCTCTTTAAAGGTGCAAATTGTTTTTTATTGTGACACAAACAATAATTAAGATGAAAAAACAGAAATCTGGAGTGTGCATAAGTATTCACCCCCTTGCATATGAAACCCCTAAATAAGATCTGGTCCAACCAATTCACTTCATAAGTCACATAATTAGTTGATTAAGATCCACCTGTGTGCAATCAAAGTGTCACATGATCTGTCACATGATGTCTGTATAAATCAACCTGTTCTGGAAGGACCCTGACTCTGCTACACGACTAAGCAAGCAACATGAAAACCAAGGAGCCTCCAAACAGGTCAGAGACAAAGTTGTGGAGAAGTATAGATCAGGGTTGGGTTATAAAAAATATCCCAAACTTTGAATATCCCACAGAGCACCGTTAAATCCATTATAGCAAAATGGAAAGAATATGGCACCACTACAAACCTGACGACAGAATGCCGTCCACCAAAACTCACAGACCGGGCAAGGAGGGCATTAATCAGAGATGCAACAAAAACACCAAAGGGAACACTGAAGGAGCTGCAAAGATCCACAGCGGAGATGGGAGTATCTGTCCATAGGACCTCTTTAAGCCGTACACTCCACAGAGTGGGGCTTTATGGAAGAGTGGCCAGAAGAAAGACACTGCTGAAGAAAATACGTTTGGAGTTTGCCCAACAGCATGTAGCAGACTCCCCAAACACATGGAAGAAGCTTCTCTGTTCAAATGAGACTAAAATTGATCTTTTTGGCCATCATGGGAAATGCCATGTGTGGCGCAAACCCAACACCCTGAGAACACCATTCCTACAGTGAAGCATGGTGGTGGCAGCATCATGCTGTGGGGATGTTTTTCATCTGCAGGTACAGGAAAGCTGGTCAGGACTGAAGGAAAGATGGATGGCACTAAATACAGGGCAATTCTGGAGGAAAACCTGTTTGAGTCAGCCAGAGGTTTGAGACTGGGACGAAGGTTCACAATCCAGCAGGACAATGACCCTAAACATACTGCTAAAGCTACATTGGAGTGATTTAAAGAGAAACATTTAAATGTCTTGGAATGGCCTAGTCAAAGCCCAGACCTCAATCCAATTGAGAATCTGTGGCATAACTTGAAGATTGCTGTACACCAACACAACCCATCTAACTTGAAGGAGTTGGAGCAGTTTTGCCTCAAGGAATGGACAAAAATCCCAGTGGCTAGCTGTGCTAAGCTAATAGAGACATACCCCAAGAGACTTGCAGCTGGAATTGCAGTAAAAGGTGGCTCTATAAAGTATTGACTTTTTGGGGGGGGGAATCCCTATGCACACTCCAGATTTGTGGGTTGTTGGGTTTTTTTTTTCATTTGAATTATTGTTTGTGTCACAATAAAAAAACAATTTGCCCCTTTAAAATGGTAGGCATGTTGTGTAAATCAAATGGTGCTAACCCTCCAAAATCCATTTTAATTCCAGCTTGTAATGCAACAGAAAAGGGCAAACACCAAGGGGGATTAATACTTTTGCAAGGCACTGTATGAAAGCTTGGATGTGCATGTTCAATTGTATGCAAAAGTTTGGACACCGCTGGCCAAATCACATGTAGGGCGTGTTACCACAAAATGAGTCCAGAGTCACAAAAGAACATTCTGATATATATTATAGTGATTTGAAACAAGAGTGCATCAAAAATGACCTACATATCAATCCATCCATCCATAATCTATCCGGCTTATCTATAGGGTCACAGAAGAAGCTGGAGAGGTGGGGTACACCCTGGGCAGGTTGACCCACATATCATTTTTCTAATTTTGCTGTAAATACATTTCTTAATGTATATTATTATACACACAGGACACTTTTTTCGATGGAATAAAAATGTGTTCTATTCCCTTCTAGCAGGTTTCATTCATTTGGTTTGACAGCATGCAATATTGTTAGCATATCGCTTATCCTACGTGTATTGTGTCACTCTATCCAATGGAGAATGAGCGTTGAATATGGTTTACGATATTGCATGGTTGTCAAGACATGATGTCACACGTCAGAGACGTAAAACTTCCACGTTAGCAAGTGACTGACTGTGACAATTTGTAAACAAACATGGCCACCAGGTTTGCTTCGTTAAATACAGATGATTTTGAGAGAATTTTGAAAGAAAAAGACGTGCTGAACACCCGAAAGGAATGTGTATGAAGGATAATAATAATGGGTTTTTTGTGGTATATCAGGTATATTCCATTGGATATTGAATGGAATATATCTGATATACCATTCAACACCAGCCAATATTATTTAAATATTGTCATGTCCACATGTGTTGGCACTCAGAGCGCACAGCACACACCTTAGAATGCAACTCATGCACAGCGCTGTGCTCAAGCTCATTAGGACTAATCACCATGCACCTGTTCCTGATCAGAATGCAATCACAGCGCGTGCATATAAAGACTTTTAGTAATACACAGACTTTGCAAAGTATAGGCTGAGTACCCTGTGTCTTACGTTACCAAGCCTTTTGTTATTACATTGCTTTTCTGGTTCTGACTTTACATATTTTGGGGTTCTGCCCTCTGTCCTCACCTCACCCTGATATTCTGTCTGTACCTCGTATGACCATTACCTGTTTCTCGACTCTGCCTTTTTCTGACGTTTTGGAGCTGTTTGCTAGTGTGCTTTTTAATAAACTCTTCCTGCACTTACATCCATCTCTCTCTCTCTATTACCTGACAAATATATCCATCACCAAAATAGTATACTGTAAATATTTACAGCTTGTAAATTTGACTGCAGGCCAAATAAACGTCTTAACGCTATTTACACATCAGATAATTTTCTCCAAAGCTGATTTTCTAGTAAGATGATGATCCTGTCAACATTTTTGCTGATTTCTCTGAATCGGCTGCATGAAATTTAACTCTTTATTTTAAAGATAATTAACTGTAGATGTAGAATATCTAATAAAACAACTTAATTTTTTTTTTTTTGACCAACTGGACTCTCTTGTGTGGTAACTCGTCCTATATTTTGTTGATTTTTTCAAAAGACAAGGTTTCAGCACAACCTCTGTAGCAAACTATTAAAAATGTACCTATGTTTGTGGCATATGCAAAAGTTTGGACACCCTTCCAGTTATTAAAAACTCAGAACTTGACTCATTAGGATTCATTACGTAAGTCCAGAATGGCCATTGGGAAAGGACATTATACATCATAAAACTGAAATCTTTTACCGATGATTAAACATTTGAGGAAGAACATTCAGGATTTTTTTTTCAAAATTGCAGGATTGAAACAAGTCCTTTGCACAATGCTATACAGTATGCCTGATACTAAATTTATTTTCAAATTCAAGGCTTGTATAAACCTGCAAAATATCATAGTTTTTGCGATCCCCATCCAGTCCTAAAGTCATTCGTTTCACTACATCACCACACCCTGGACCCAGAGCACTCATGTACTTTAGAGTCAAATCAAATCTGAAGTAATAACAAAATTACAGACCCACATCCAGCCGGCCTCTGCTCTCTGAAACACTCCACATGGACGCAGCAGCAAACACATTTCCACCTTCATATCTGAAAATTTGAATCACGTTTGACAAGTTGTGCCTCAGTCAGTTGTTTCAAGATGGAAGTCACAGATGCGTGTTTACGTAGAACCAGATTTTAGGTTTTATTAGATTCTGGTCAATAAAAATGTTTGAAGCTCAAACAGGATGGAGTGGGGTTTATTTGGAGAGATTCAACTAACAGAACCTGGTGAGCAGCACATGAACTCTTTATTCTTCATTCTTTTCAAAGTTCATATTGAGACTTAAACAACTAAACACCATCATAAAAACACTAAGTTTATACAGTGGTGCTCGAAAGTTTGTGAATCCTTTAGAATTTTCTATATTTCTGCATAAATATGACCTAAAATATCATCAGATTTCACACAAGTCCTAAAAGTAGATAAAGAGAACCCAGTTAAACAAATGAGACAAAAATATTATACTTGGTCATTTATTTATTGAGGAAAATGATCCAATATTACATATCTGTGAGTGGCAAAAGTATGTGAACTTTTGCTTTCAGTATCTGGTGTGACCCCCTTGTGCAGCAATAACTGCAACTAAACGTTTGCGGTAACTGTTGATCAGTCCTGCACACCGGCTTGGAGGAATTTTAGCCCGTTCCTCCATACAGAACAGCTTCAACTCTGGGATGTTGGTGGGTTTCCTCACATGAACTGCTCGCTTCAGGTCCTTCCACAACATTTCCATTGGATTAAGGTCAGGACTTTGACTTGGCCATTCCAAAACATTAACTTTATTCTTCTTTAACCATTCTTTGGTAGAACGACTTGTGTGCTTAGGGTCATTGTTTTGCTGCATGACCCACCTTCTCTTGAGATTCAGTTCATGGACAGATGTCCTGACATTTTCCTTTAGAATTCGCTGGTATAATTTGGAATTCATTGTTCCATCAATGATGGCAAGCCGTCCTGGTCCAGATGCAGCAAAACAGGCCCAAACCATGATACTACCACCACCATGTTTCACAGATGGGATAAGGTTCTTATGCTGGAATGCAGTGTTTTCCTTTCTCCAAACATAACGCTTCTCATTTAAACCAAAAAGTTCTATTTTGGTCTCATCCGTCCACGAAACATTTTTCCAATAGCCTTCTGGCTTGTGCATGTGATCTTTAGCAAACTGCAGACGAGCAGCAATGTTCTTTTTGGAGAGCAGTGGCTTTCTCCTTGCAACCCTGCCATGCACACCATTGTTGTTCAGTGTTCTCCTGATGATGGACTCCTGAACATTAACATTAGCCAATGTGAGAGAGGCCTTCAGTTGCTTAGAAGTTACCTTGGGGTCCTTTGTAACCCTGCCCACTCACACCTGATTGTCATCCCATTGATTGAAAACACCTGACTCTAATTTCACCTTCAAATTAACTGCTAATCCTAGAGGTTCACATACTTTTGCCACTCACAGATATGTAATATTGGATCATTTTCCTCAATAAATAAATGACCAAGTATAATATTTTTGTCTCATTTGTTTAACTGGGTTCTCTTTATCTACTTTTAGGACTTGTGTGAAAATCTGATGATGTTTTAGGTCATATTTATGCAGAAATATAGAAAATTCTAAAGGGTTCACAAACTTTCAAGCACCAGTGTGTGTGTGTGTGTGTGTGTGTGTGTGTGTGTGTGTGTTTTATAGATAGATGTGTGTGTGTGTGTGTGTGTGTGTGTGTGTGTGTGGTGTATAAATAAATATAAATAAAATATCTCCACATTCACTGGATATGAGCAATCACGCATACTGATTGGCTACTCTACTACTAGGCTATCAGCTCATACACCGTGAGTAAAGAAAAGCAAAATGGTGGTGCGTGTTGCTAAACCAACCAAGGATGAAATGAAAACTCTACTTGAAAACAAAATCCAAAAAAAAGCAACAAACTACAAAATGAAAGTATTTGATGGTAAGAAACCCCCCCCCCCCCCCCCCCCCCCCCGTATTATTATTAGCATTTTTTCACAAATTGCTCCTGTCATTTTGCCGGTTTGTTTACATTCTTCATCTTTAAGCATTAAAATTTGTTGAATTTTTTTAGACTGTTTCAACAGCTCAAAGAAGTTTGAAAATTACAGAACTGAAATGTCCAAGGAAGAATTAAATAAATGTCTAAAGCTATTCTATACCTCGACGACAGCAAGACGGCACTTTCTACAAAAAACAACACTAAAGTCAATTTGTGCCGCTATCGATAGGTTTTTAAAAATAACGCCTAAGCGGGAATGATTTTGTCGGATGTTTTGTATAAAGTTTTTGTTTATCGAATTTGCAAAAAAATAAAAATGTTCCGTTTCTCAAAATCCAGTGAACGTGGATAGAATAAAACAGTTATTCCACTCAGTCTCTTCGTACATGGATTATAGCGCCATCAGCTCATGTACGGCTCAATTTCGTGGAATAACTTCTATATGCATATAGTACTGTGCAAAAGTCTTCGGCCCCCTATTTTTTTTTCCATACAAACCGTGTTATAGATTTCTATTTTATGACTTCTGCGTTATCAAGTCAAAACATTACAAAAACATTTTAGAGTTCCAAACGTTCGCTTGTTTTCCAGCACAAAATTAAATGTTACAGAAAAAAATGTTTGTAATATATCTGAGCAGCGTATTCCATAAGAGAGCACTTTTCAGATTAAAGAAGAAAACATAATGAAGGCTGCTGAGTTTTGGTGCAAAATGAAGAAGCGAGTGTGACAGTCAAATGGCCCTTTTCCACTACCCTTTTTCAGCTCGCTTCAGCTCACTTCAGCCCGACACGGCTCGCGTTTCGACTACCAAAAACCAGCACGACTCAGCTCGCTTCAGCCCTGCTTAGCCCCTAAAACTCGCACCGTTTTGGAGTAGGGCTGAAGCGAGCCAAGCCGTGCCGAGTGAGGCTGGGGGCGTTAGCAGACACTCCCCTGTGCACTGATTGGTGAGGAGGAGTGTCCTCACATGCTCACACACGCCCCGCGAGCGCGCTGGGATCTGTAAACACCGCAAACCCGGAAGGAGAAGAATTACGAATTATGAGAATTTCTGAAGCCTTATGCGCCTCGCCTCATCTATACGCTCTTGCCAGTATCTGTCCACGTTGTCGGTGACAACAAGCCACAGCACCAAGACCAGCAACACTAACGACTCCATGTCCTCCATGTTTATTGTTTACTATTCGGGTCGTGAGACTACCGCTTAAAAGATCACTGATGTCACTGTTTGCGCCGCTTAACGACATCACGTGATGTCCACCCACTTTCGCTAACTCCACCCAATGTGTCCACCCACTTCCAGCCAGCACGGTTCAGCGCGGTTGTAGTCGAAATGCAACTCCAACAGCCCCGCTCAGCTCCACTCAGCCCGACTCAGCACGGCACGGCTCAGCCCGACTCAGCCGCGTTTGTAGTGGAAAAGCGGCAAAAGTGTCCAGAAGAACTGTGGCTGGTTCTGGAAGACGCTCGATAAAACCTACAGCTCATTTCCGCGTAAAACTGCACTCACTGGACCCGAGACTACTATTTTTTTGTTTTTTAAAGCAAAGGGTCGTCTCACACCAAATACTGACTTTGTTATATTCATTTATTATGGCTTACCGATTACTGTTTATAGTATTTTTTAATGTAGAAACATTTCATTTTTTAAGCCATTTTTGGTCGACAACAAATGTAGTCCAAATGGTCAAAATTTACTGACTGTTACAAAGCGCTGGCAGTGGAGACTCCTTACATAATGTTACATAAACACCTCCTTATTAAAGGAGATGAAAACATTACAATCTCAACAGCTGTACATGTCATTTGTTAAATAAAGGACAAATCTGTTTATTATTGCACTTCAATTATGCAGCATGTACGCCATAGAGATCCTTGTGTGTGTTACTATGGAAACAGTTTTTTCTTTGCGACCATCGGCATAGGTCTGCTCACTGGGGCTAAATTAGGGATAAAATTAACTCATGTTTAAAGTCTTTAATTTTCTGTCAAGCTGCTTTGCGATAATGTCTGTTGTTAAAAGTGCTGTACAAATAAACTCGACAATAACTTATTAGAAGGCGCGCATTAATATGAACCTGTGATTTGCAGCTGCACTACTGTCAGAGCTGTTACAGAAAATAATTCTCCGATTTTTTTTATTCTTTTGTAAATTAGACAGCAGACCATTTGGCCAAAAACAAACGAAAGCGTCTTTTGTTTTTATCTCGTTTGTCCATAAGGCCGATGAGTTGGTGCCATGGTGTCCATCCGTCGTCCACAATTAAGTTAAATTGTATCTCCTCCGTCAGTTCTCCACGGATTTCCGTTCCGATTGTTTTGTTTGAAAGAACTCATCACTCCGCACAAAACCTGGTGGTTGTTTTGTCAATTTTTTTGCTAACGAGTTACTAATTAGGACAAATTAACTAATTTTCCAGGGCTCTCACTAGAATTGTATCTCCTCTCTGATTTCTCATCCGATTTCAGTTCTGATTGATGTTTTGCGTAGATCTTCCCTTGAGGAACAAAACTTGGTTGATTTTCCTGTTGTAAACACTTTGTTTACAACTTTGTTTATTTTCTGTTAAATTGTATCTCCATCAGTTCTCAATGGAGTTCAGTTCTGTGTTGAGTTTCCCAAAAGCATCGTAGCACAAAGATCATCATTAAATGGTAGAGCGAGCAGTACGATGAATGCTCTCTCTCTCTCCTAGTTAAGATGCTCTTAGCGTTAAGAGGCTTTTGGGAAACCCACCACTGATTGTTTTGTTTGAAAGAACTCGACCTTCTGCACAAAACTTGGTTGTTGTTTTGTCAAGTTTTTGCTAACAAATTGCTAATTAGGTCAACTTCACGAATTTTCGGACTTTTCACTAGAATTGTATCTCCTCTCACAGTTCTCACTTGATTTCTTGAATTTCCCTCTGGGATTAATCAAGTATCCATCCATCCATCCATCCAGATCAATGTTTTGGGTTGATCTTACCTCGAGGAACAAAACTTGTTTGTTGATTTTCCTGTTGTAAACACTTTGTTTACAATTTTGTTTATTTTCTGTTAAATTGTATCTCCATCAGTTCTCAATGGAGTTCAGTTCTGTGTTGAGTTTTCCAAAAACATCGTAGCACAAAGATCATCATTAAATGGTAGAGCGAGCAGTATGATGAATGCTCTCTCTCTCTCTCCTAGTTAAGATGCTCTTAGCGTTAAGAGGCTTTTGGGAAACCCACCACTGATTGATTGTTTTGTTTGAAAGAACTCGACCTTCTGCACAAAACTTAGTTGTTGTTTTGTCAAGTTTTTGCTAGCAAATTGCTAATTAGGTCAACTTCACGAATTTTCGGACTTTTCACTAGAATTGTATCTCCTCTCACAGTTCTCACTTGATTTCTTGAATTTCCCTCTGGGATTAATAAAGTATCCATCCATCCATCCATCCATCCATCCAGATCAATGTTTTGGGTCGATCTTACCTCGAGGAACAAAACTTGGTTGTTTGTTTGTTGATTTTCCTGTTGTAAATACTTTGTTTACAACTGTGTTTATTTTCAGTTAAATCGTGTCTCCTCCCTTCTTCAGTTCTCAATGGAGTTCAGTTCTGATTGTTTTATTTGAAAGAACTCAACCTTCTGCACAACATTTGGCCATTGGATTATCAATTTTTTGCTAACAAATTAGTCATTAGCTCAACACATTTCCTTCTGACTAGAATTGTATCTCCTCTCTCATGCCCCTTTTCCACCAAAGCAGTTCCAGGGCTGGTTCGGGGCCAGTGCTTAGTTTGGAACCAGGTTTTCTGTTTCCACTGACAAAGAACTGGCTCTGGGGCCTGAAAAACCGGTCCCAGGCTAGCACCAACTCTTTGCTGGGCCAGAGGAAAGAACCGCTTACGTCAGCGGGGGGGCGGAGTTGTTAAGACCAACAACAATAACAAGACCGCGAAAGGTCGCCATTTTTAAGCGACGAGAAGCCGCAGCTGTACAAACGCGAAGTCATCCATTATTATTGTTGTTGTTGTTGCCGCTGCTGCTTCTTCCATGTTGTTTTTGCTTTGATATTCACGCCAAGGTTTATGTAAACGTAGAGCCATAACTGACGTATACAGCGACGTAATGACGTATACAGTGACGTAATGACGTGGCTCCGCTTAGCACCACGAGCTATAGAAAAGCAAACTGGTTCTCAGCTGGCTCGCAAGTTGAACGAGTTGTGAACCAGCACCAGCACTGGCCCTGAACCAGCCCTGGAACTGATTTGGTGGAAAAGGGGTATCATTCATCATACGAATTCAGTTCTGATCGATGTTTTGGGTCGATCTTCACTCAGGGAACAAAATTTAGTCCTTTGTTGATTTTCCTGTTGTAAACAGTTAGTCGTGGAGGTTGGTCCTCTCTCACACTGTCACATTTCAGTTCTGTTTGGTGTTTTGGTCATCATGGTTGTTTTGATGGCAGGCCAGATGAGCTCCTACGTCCTTGATGTTCTGGTTATTATCTCGTGACTAGTTCTGTTTTTCCTTGTGTGCACCAGTTTATTGTGAGGCCACCCAGCTTTTATGAGTCGATATTACTGCGAAATCCAAGCAATAAATATCGACGTGAAGCTTTCAAACAGATGATGATGTGTTGCTGATGTTCGAGAGTAATACCGTGTTTCACTGCAGAGCCTAGAGATCTGTTTTCCTTCTTTCTATCTATCTATCCCCCTTCCTCTTTTATTGCTACCTCAGAAACCTTGAATGACCTGCTTTATAGCTGTGAGGAACAGCATGACCGGCTGAACTCTTCCATAGAAAAACAGTCTTCGAATAATGCTGTGTCTGAATGAATAATGTCATTTCAGTATTATCTAAAATTATATTGTGAACTTCGCGACACCTTATTCTTTGAAGCCAGTGAGGATTAAATATTTCACTGAATGCATTTAATCACCTCAAAGCTGAAACTGTGACTGAAAAATGTTGGAGCTGCAGGCAAGAAAACATTTCAAAAGTGTATTAGAGGATTACTTTATGAGTTACTGAGTTTTATCATTTATGGGTGCAGCGATGTTGCCTGTCTGACTGAATCAGGTTTAAATCACACATTTAAATATAACCACATGGGACCTCATCATTTAATTTAGACGTTTTTCAGAAGTACGTGTTCTGCTCTTGTTCAAGGGTCTGGTGGAGAGAGAATTGGATTGAATCTTGAAAGTTTAATACATTAAACCAGGTGTTTAATGGACGCCGTTCTCCAGAGCGACTTACAGAAGTGTTTTGTGATCTTCAATGAAAAACATATCTTCATGCTTGTACAAATAGGCCATGGGCTAAGAATGCCATAAAACTAAGTATTATACATACAGGGCACTTTTTTTCGATGGAATAAAAACGTGTTCTATTCCCGTCTAGCAGGTTTCATTCATTTGGTTTGACAGCATGCAATATTGTTAGCATATCGCTTATCCTACGTGTATTACGTCACTCTACCCAATGGAGAATGAGCGTTGAATATGGTTTACAGTATTGCATGGTTGTCAAGACATGACATCACAAGTCAGAGACAGAAAAGTTCCGCACTAGCGAGCGAACGACTGTGACAATTTGTAAACAAACATGGCCGCCAGGTTTGATTCATTACAAAATACGGAAGATTTTGAGAGAATTTTGAAAGAAAAAGACACGTTGAACACCTGAAAAGAATGTGTATGGATGATGATAATAATAATAATAATAATAATGACTTTTTTTCATGGTCTATCAGATATATTCCATTCAGCTACTTGTCTTCGACTCATTCAATATCATGCTAGCTGAGGTGGGGTTTACATTAGACCGTATCAGCGGATCATCAGATTAACGTTTTTAAAAACGATTAGCGTGCACACAGCAACGCCAATACACGATTCGCGTGCACACAGCAATGCCAATACACGGATATGCTAATCACATGACTAATTCGGCACGTAAGTTGAAATGTGTCAGTGTGGCTCATCGCTTCCTCCTCAGCGGCTGCGCTCCAAATCACTCCGCCCTGAACAGCGAGTGCCCTCTGGAGGGTGCGCACTCCGGCCCTGCGCAGCTCACAGAGCGCGCGAGTGAAGCACACGAGCAGTGATTCGGGACTGAGCCGCTGTGCGCAAGTCACTTACCACTTGCAAGTGGAAGGATGGCAAGCCTAAAGACAATCATAACTACACAATGGGCAGTATTTGCATCAGTATTTGCAGTATTTTCATACTTTTATACTCTTTAATGAAAGGTGATACAAGGCGGAAGTCCGCGCTGTTTTTCAGCAGTCGCGTCACATGACCAACGCCAGCGAATCAGGAAGGTGGATGTCACAGTGACGTTGTCCAATGACGACGCCAGCTAGAGCTCAGCACAGCGTATCCGCGTATTCTCAATGTTTACACAGCACCGGAGCTGACACGATCTGGATTGAATACGTGGACCCTGGCGGATTCCCGTTTCCCGGCGTTTCAATGTAAACGGACAGTGCATCCGTGAAGAAAACGAGACAGATACGGTCTAATGTAAACTTGGCCTGAATGGAATATATCTGATATACCACTCCATGCCAGCCAGTATTATTTAAATATGGAATAAAACACTTAAAGGCATGCTGTTCAAGGAAAGTAATCAATAACAAGATGGTGTGATGAGGCAGAGTTACTGTTACTACTCTGATGGTATGGTAATTTGCCAAAGAGACAACATCCTATTTATTAAAGAACAACGCATCATACTTTTATCCATTTGCAGTTAGTTTCTGTTATCACTTATGTTATAGCAGCCAGTGTTGTCGAGTCAATAAACCTCGAGTCCGAGTCCAGTCTCGAGTCCCCAGTGTTCAAGTTCAAGTCATAAAAGAAAATTTCGAATCGAGTCCACTATTGAGCCGAATCGAGGATGACACAACTGTCACACATGCACACTCACTCTCTAAAACACATTGATAGCTTTGAGTAGTGTGAAAAGCTTAAAGTTGAAAGCTTAACGTTAGCCTATGTAGGTGGTTGTTTATTGAGTCATGTTACATATGCTACTTTAATAGCATTCCTGTACTGGTAGGAGACCATATGACCAACAATATAATGCATAAATGAAATTGTCCTTCCTTAGAACTGTTCTCTAAACACTGTTTTAATCGCACTTTCATTTAGAAGCACTTCTGACTGCAGTGTCTGATTTGGCGGAGCTTGCTGTTACCTTGGAAATGTTTACAAGTCCTCAAATGCTAGCACTAGATTCTGTTCTGCCAGCAATGGGATGTGCTAAGAACATGACTCCAATCGCACCATTTGACGGTGGCTGTTGCTGCCTTTATGTGAAAGCGTCTCTGCTACTGTGTTGGACTAATGTTCCTGCTCGACTGCCCCATTTTAGTTAACAGGCTACAGATAAAAAGCTTGTTCATCGCTCAGTAAGCCCCGCCCACTATCAACAGGGCAAATAACATGAGAGGGTTAACACTAGCTAGTTCATTGCTCAGCAAGCAAGCCCCACCCACTATCAACAGAGCAATGAACATAGCATGTCACTTCCTTCTCTGGGTGGAGTCTTACCAAATGACGATTTGAAGTTCGAGGTTGTCCCCGTCGTCTCCTCGATAGTTCTTCTACATATGGAACACGTAGCAGTGCATTTTTTTTTTCTCACTGCACGAGAAGTCTGTATAAGCAAAGCGGACAATCCTAGGGGCGTTCTCTCCAGGCATTTTAGTGCCATTAATGTTAGTTTGTTCCTGAACATGGTGTATGTGCATTCTCTTGCACAAAATTAGTATAAAAATTAACGTAGATATAAATATCTTATGCCAAATTATTATAGCATGTTACAAAAAAATAAAGAAAAAATCTGAGTCCTCATCTCCAATTTACAAGTCCGAGTTGAGTCATCAGTGCTCAAGTCCAAGTCAAGTCACGAGTTGGACTCGAGTACTACAAGCCTTATAGCAGCTATAAACATCCTTTCCCTTACCAGCTTCTCTTTTGAACTTAAAGACAAAAAATGCATCTGGTCATGTTACCAAGAAACTGAAATGCTCCTGAATCCCTAAAGATTGTCCCGTGTCGGAAATCTTACAGCTTTACCTCTGACTGCTCCAAAACGCTGACGCTGGAGACGCCTTCCATAAAAGTTAAGTAAAAAATCTTCTTATATAAAAACTATATCAATGATTCGACACCATTTATTCTGTTTATATGGAGTGTTTTCCATTTAGAGTATCTTCCATTTGTATCTTCCATTTTATCTTCCATTCTTATCGTTTGTCTTCCATTTGGAGTATCTTCCATCTCAAGTTGTTACTACAGAAACAATAATGAGCTCTTAATGTAAAACTATGATTTCCAGGTACATTACTGTCAGATCTGCAGTCATAGAAAATTAATCAACACCTGGTCAGACCTGATCATATTCTGATCAATCAAGATCCGAAATTCACCACAATGTGGTAGAAATCGTGATGAATTAACCATTAAAAAAAAAACATACACTAAGTTTGGAGAAAATCCAAGTCTGATAAATTCACGGCCTCTGATAAATTCCCTTCTCTCCCTTTTTCCATTACTGATGACTTTTCTGTAGAGGAAGTCTCATCCATCATGTCCACATTATTCAACACCTCCTACCTAAGAGTCTTTAGTGAGGGACCTGGCTATCTGGCATAAAGCAGAAGAGAAGCCTCTCAGAGCTCCAGTTCCTTTTTACAGCTCCGCAATAACTCATGTCGTTTGGTTGAGGGCATGGGCTGCACTCGCAAAAACCCTATTAGCGAGGAATTAATAGGAGAAAAAAACAGAGCATAAGTCAAGGGGTTTTATAATGTACAGAATTAGTGCTCGCTTCAGTGCTTGAGTGTTTAGTGGAGAGGTAAAGTGCAGTAGATCGTCAGTCTTTTTTTGAAAATAGACATTGACTCAGATGTTCAAACAGCCAGGAGATTATTCCACCACCATAAGCCATAGTCTTGATGCACATGCCTTGGAGATGGTAGGTCAAGTTGAGGCATGCTTGTTGTTTGAAGGGAACATTGTACAGAACAGGGTTTGACAAGTGCCTTCAGGTATGTGTGGGTATGTTTTAGCTTTGTAGGTAAGCATCAGTGTTTTATATCTGATGCTGGCAGCTACCGGGAGCCAGTACAAGGGAACAGTATAATGGAAAATTAGGTGAGGGAACGAGAGGAGGTCAAAAACAAGGTATCCAACCACATTATGGTTCAGTTGTGGGGGTTTAAAGGCATGCCAGGAACGAATTGCAGTCCACTCTTGAGATGCTGCGATACTAGACAAGCACCAGAGTGGCATGTGTGGAGAGAAATAGCTAAATGTTTCTGATGTTGTTAAAGACAAACCTTCATGACAGATAAGGGTAGCAGCATAAGAAGAGAATGTACTGTAGCAGCCTTTTCAGAACTACGCCAACATTTTGGCACTGTCAAATAATGTGATCCTAGAGTTCACCAGGACTTCATCTTGAGGATCTTGACTTGGGATTCTGCTAGGATTCTGTTTCAGGCGATGAATGGCGATCCATAAGGAGATATCCTCTAAACCTTCCAAGATCCAAACTGAAGCATGAGTGTCAGAGGGGGAAAGGAGAGAAGTGATTTGAGTGTCATCAACATAGTAGTTGTATGAAAGACCATGTGTGGATATGACCTCACTGAGAGAGCAGGTATGGGGGAGAATAGAACAGGACCAAGCACTGAGATTTGTGGGACTCCATTGGAGAGTCGACATGGAGCAGATGTGGATCCTCCCTTCAGGTCAATTTATTTGAGCAGGCAGTAAGCAGCTACAACTAGGCCACTGATTCATAAGGATAAACAAGCTAGGATAGAAGAGCCTTGGTCAAAAGCTACTAAGATATCAGCCAGTATAAGGACAGATAATCGTTTGGTTGATCTAGTGGCATGAATATTCTCAGTAACAGCCACAAGGTGGTCCTGGAGTTTGCTACTTTGAAGCCAGTCTGATTAGGGTCCTAGAGATCATTCTAGATGAGAAAGAGAGACATCTGACTATAACCCCTTTGGACACAAGGAAAAATGCTATGGAACTTCATGTGTACAATTGTACACATTATGTCCAAAGGGGATAAACAAGCCAAGAATTTTGGAGACAAAATGATACCACTTGGGCGGCACGGTGGTGTAGTGGTTAGCACTGTTGCTTCATAGCAAGAAGGTTCGGGGTTTGAGCCCAGTGACTGACAGGGGCCTTTCTGTGTGGAGTTTGCATGTTCTCCTTTGAAGCCAGTCTGGTTAGGGTCCTAGAGGTCATTTTAGATGAGAAAGAGAGACATCTGACTATAAACAAGAAAAGAATTTGTTCTCCCGGTGGGTTTCCTCCAGGTGCTCCGGTTTCCCCCACAGTCTAAACACATGCAGGTTAGGTTAATTGGTGGCTCTAAATTGACTGTAGGTGTGAATGAGTGTGTGAATGGTTGGTTGTCTCTATGTGTCGATCCTGCAGTGATTTTGTGATTTGTCCAGGGTGTACCCCACCTCTCTCCCATAGTCAGCTGGGATAGGCTCCAGCTTGCCCGCGACCCTGCACAGGATAAGCAGTTATGGATAATGGATGGATGATACCACTTGGCAGTTACTAATGTCTGAGACATCTAGTGTCGGTTATTTAAAAAAAAAATGTTATAAGCCTTGCTGTCTTAAAGGCAATCGAAATATGGCCAGATGTTATGGGGCCATTCACAGTGGAAATAATAAACAAAATATGATCTTGACAACAGCATTGATGAAGAGATGGGATTCAGGGTGGGGGAGAGGCTGCTGGATTCTTCTGCAGAATGAAGTGAGAAGCATACGTTGTATTTAGGAAATGGAAGGGGAGGAGTGAAAATGAGGTGTAATACTAGAGATAGGAAGGAAAGAATGGCATGTCTTGTTAATTTTCTCTTCAAAGATGAAGTTCTCAGCAGACTGACGGTAAGGAGCTTGGAAGTCAATTTAACTTTTGGAGAAGGAGGACTTATCTAAAACAGGGCTTTTTCGCATGTTAATGTCATGATGAAGGTGGAATTGAAGGTAGATCTGAGTGACTGCAGTGTTCTTCAGCAGTAACAGTGCAGGTTGTAAAATTACTGTAAGTGCAATTTGGTAGACAAAGTTTCCAAGCCTTTTACCATCCCTTGTTAGATGGAGGGGTTTGCTAGTGGCTTGAAGGGAACTTTGTCAAAACCAGGAGCAGTCTCAGGATTGTACCGTTTCACCAGTTTCCTCCATTCTGAGTTTATCACATTCCTACTTTCTCTTTAGTTTTGTTTTGTCTTTTTTTATGTGCTTTTTTTTTAGTTCCAGTCTTATCTCCGCCTCACATCCTGTCATTATTCTGTTCCCCAGTTGTGTTCTGTACTCTGTTACCCCTTGCCGAGTTTGTCAGTGTATACCCTGCTGTTTCTTTCTAGTATCACGTCTTCCCATGCTTATTTGTATTAAATATTTCCAAGCCTTCTGGTTCTGGATTTTGACATCAACATCATTACTGATTTTCAATTTTCTGTATTTAACCCTGTCTGCATGTGACTCAATCCTTGCTATGGATTACAACAATGGTGTTTTTCTTCTTCTTTTGGCTGCTCCTGTTCGTTCAGGGTCGCCATGGCAGATCTGTTCTGCATATTTGATTTGGCATATGTTTTTACACCGGATGCCCTTCCTGACGCATCCCTCCCCAATCTATCCGGGCTTGGGACCGGCACCAAGTCTGCACTGGCTTGTGCAACCCCTGTGGCTGGGGATCTTACCTCATCTGCATGTCTTTGAACTGTGGGGGAAATCGGAGCACCCAGAGGAAGCCCACACAGACATGGGGAGAACATGCAAACTCCACACAGAAAGGCCCCTGTCAGCCGTGGGATTTGAACCAGGAACCGTCTTGCTGTGAGGCGACAGTGCTAACCACTACACCCTTAATACAAGCCATGTTGAATTTACACACTTGCATCCTACCTCAAATCACTACAACACTTGAAGTATTTGAGTGTTTTCACTATATCAGCCTCTGTTTTATTAGTAGGATGATGATGAGAGCATCTAAAGAATTCTCTCATTCTTAGTTGTGGATGACCTTAGGCATCATCTATGACTTTCTTAGAAACCTCACAATTACATATATATATTAAAAAAAAAAGTGAGCTGGCCTAGTGGTTATCATATTCGACTCTCATCCAGGATATCGCAAGTTGCTGGTCAGGTCATACCAAAGACCTTCATAAAAATGTTACCTACTGCCATCTGGTGAGGTGCCGCAATACAGATACGAGTATGGAGTTACCAGAGGACTAACCCCAACTGTAACCCGAGCTATGTAATAGGTGAGAAACCGAAGGCTATAGAAACAGAGATCAGCGCCACCCAATGCACCTTAAGGGCCTGGTTTGTACTTGGACAGGAGACTGCCTTGGAAGACCAGGTCCTGGCATAGGAAGGACTTTGACTGACTTTGATATCTACAAAAAATAATAATCACAAATAATTTCCTTATTTGTCTGAGCAGATAAGTAGGAGTATTCCTGCATCACAGCTTGATTCACATCTCCAGAATTACACCCACAGCTTGATTCTGAGCTTAGGTTACTATCTGTGTGGTGTTTTGCATGATCTTCCAACGTTCACGGTTCCTCTGGGTTCTCTGGTTTCATTGCACCTCACATAAAACTTGCCAGTAGGTAGAGTAGCTGCTTTAAAGTGTCTCTAATTGTGAATGTGTATGTGAAAGCATGAATGTTTGGTGCTCTGTGATTGAATGGTGGTCCTGGGGGAGGCTCTGGATCCATCGCCATCCTGGCCAGAATAAAGCGGGTAATGAAGACAAATGAAACTGATTGTTTTCTCTGCAAATGCATTTAAGTTTGTGAAAATATGTGTGGGGGGAATATAGAAAATTATTCTATCCACATTCACTGGATATGAGCAGTTGCAAGCTCTGATTGGCTACACTACTACTAGGCTATCGGCTCGTATACCGTGAGTCGACAAAATGTCGGAGCGTGTTGCTGAACCAATCAAGGACGAAATAAAAACTACTCGAAAACAAAACCCCCCAGAAAAAAAAAAAAAAATTGAGCAAAATATGGAATGAAAGTATTTGGTGATAAGAACATATCTTTATTTTTCAAGAAATATTATTATCTCATCTCATCATCTCTAGCCGCTTTATCCTGTTCTGCAGGGTCGCAGGCAAGCTGGAGCCTATCCCAGCTGACTACGGGCGAAAGGCGGGGTACACCCTGGACAAGTCGCCAGGTCATCACAGGGCTGACACATAGACACAGACAACCATTCACACTCACATTCACACCTACGCTCAATTTAGAGTCACCAGTTAACCCAACCTGCATGTCTTTGGACTGTGGGGGAAACCGGAGCACCCGGAGGAAACCCACGCAGACAACACGCAAACTCCGCACAGAAAGGCCCTCGCCGGCCACGGGGCTCGAACCCAGACCTTCTTGCTGTGAGGCAACAGTGCCGCCCGAAATCTCATCTCATCTCATTATCTCTAGCCGCTTTATCCTTCTACAGGGTCGCAGGCGAGCTGGAGCCTATCCCAGCTGACTACGGGTGAAAGGCGGGGTACACCCTGGACAAGTCGCCAGGTCATCACAGGGCTGACACATAGACACAGACAACCATTCACACTCACATTCACACCTACGCTCAATTTAGAGTCACCAGTTAACCTAACCTGCATGTCTTTGGACTGTGGGGGAAACCGGAGCACCCGGAGGAAACCCACGCGGACACGGGGAGAACATGCAAACTCCACACAGAAAGGCCCTCGCCGGCCCCGGGGCTCGAACCCAGGACCTTCTTGCTGTGAGGCGACAGCGCTAACCACTACACCACCGTGCCGCCCTGCCGCCCGAAATATTATTATTATTATTATTATCACATTTTTCACATATTGCTACTGTCGTTTTGCTGGTTTGTTTACATTTTAAGCGGAAATGATTTTGTCGGACGTTTTGTATAAAGCTTTTATTTATCGACTTTGCAAAAAATAAAAAGCCTCTGTTTCTCAAAATCCAGTGAATGTGGATAGAATGAAACAGTTATTCCACTCAATCTTGTCGTACGTGGATTATAGCGCCATCAGCTCGGTGCTACGCGCCTCATCGGCTATCAGCTCATGTACGACTCGATTTCGTGGAATAACTGTTAAGTGCATGCTGGGAATGTTCATAGAATGTCTGATTAGTGAACTTCATTTCTGACATTTGTTTTGAGAATATGACCTGAAAAATGTTGTTTTCAGATTTATATAATTTGAAGAAAGGATTCAAAAAAGATCTGCTTTATTTTCACCCAGGTTAGTGTGGAATGGCTTTCATCTCAGTAGCTGTGACTCACTTTTCCGAAAAGCTGAATTTATTTATTTATTTATTATGTGTTTGATGATGATGATGATGATGATGATGATGATGTAATTATTTAAAATGAATTTCACAATCCATGGATTAACTTCTATAAAAGCGGTCCATAATCCTTTCGTTCTAGTAATGTCCATTTTGGTGACTATTTTTGTTTTGGCCCATTTCCATTCACTTGTGCTTCTTTTCTCTCTTTATATCAGTCTTTTTATGAGGACTGTTATTGCTTCTTCGGTCTTATTATGTAACGTGTCTTGAGGCTCAGTGAAATTCGCTTTACAATACAAAATGTGCGTGACCATGAAAGGAGCAAAAAAGCTGCAGGTGCTCGCAGCAATAATGGCTCTGTGGAGTTCAGCCTACTTCATCCGTTTACAGAAAAATAGCCATCATTTTGCCTCCGTGATGAAAAGAATCGCAGAAGGTCAGAATTTCGAGAGACTAAATAAAAGACGGCCTGTTTCTCCATTTTGCAAGCATGACCGTATCGATTTGACTGTCATTAGCAAGTGTTGTAAATATTTGCTCGTTACAGCTGAAAGCCAACATGCTGCTTTAGTAATTACGCAGCCGTTTTGTCAGCTTTTTATAGTCGCAGGCAATTTTGTTGAATTGATACGACTGTGTTCAGAGTTGTGCCTTTTCCTGTTTTCTTCTTTCCTTTCACTTTTTTCTGTTTCCATTTTTCTTTGACTCTTTCTTTCACGCTTGTAGTTTAAGTAACGATGAAGGAAATGGCCTGATGGGGTGTGTGTGTGTGTGTGTGTGTGTGTGTGTACAAAGTGGTTTTAGAGCGCAGTCATCAAGGGCAGTGACGTGAGAGGAAGGACAGAGGTCATTTTACAGCCAGCTTTAATGCCAGATAAGAGCTGAGGCCCTTTAGATCAGACGCTGGCCTTCGAGTTTAAAGGGGGGAGGGAACATTTAAAACACCTTTAGTGTGTACTTATTATACCTCCTTATACCTGTCATACATCTAAAATTGTGTTTCATTTTATCAGTGATATCCTGATCACGGTGTAATTTAGCCCTTGTATCACTTAAAAATAAAACTTTTTTTAAAAATCCTTTTCAACTTAATCAAATATAAGGAAAAAAACATATAAGCAATCTCAAACTCATATTTCATTTAAAGGTAGACTGCCTTTCAGATTTTTCACGTTTAGGTCATAAAAAGAATTTTCCCGACACACACTTATTTTTGTTTAGTGGACCGAAAGCTACTGAATTCGAATCACAGACTTCCGATTTTTTTTAGTTTTTTTTAAATAGAACAATTAATGAATTTAAGGCCACAGGGCTTTAAATTCTCCACTATTTTTTCCTGCTTCACCATGACCCAATACAAGATACTACGTCATGCATCACGTGGTGGGCTTTCCCTGTTCGCGCAAGGCATTGTGGGATACAAATTTGAAACAGGAGAGAAAAATGGAGGATGTGAGCGTGCGAATGAAACGTGAAAGACTGACTACAGTAACAGAAAGTGAGAAGAAAAGACGTTATGTTATATACGAAGGAAAGGAAACGCAGGACCAAACTAATAAATATCGGCGCTCAGCGAGCACCTCGGTGTGATCAGCTGTTCGTTTAGCGACAGAATGATGGAACTGTCAGTGCACGCTCAAAGGTAAACCTGCGCATGCGCACACACACGGACTTCCTCTGTCTGCTTGACTGCGTGAAGCGAGCAATTTCATGCACATTATTTGCTTTAATCCCCTCAAATTAAATAACTTCCCAGCCACAGAATGGCCTGATATTTTGTGAGATATTACAGAAATAAACGTATATCACAATGACCACATTTCAGAGGGAACTAAATTTTTTTTTTATTAATGTTTTGGTCAGACAAATACTAAGAAATGACATGATTACAGTTACAATAATAAGAATAGCATGCGTTGTGTCCTTCAGTACAGTATCTGCCCCGTCTTTTTTTTTTTGCAAATAATAATGATAATAACAATGAAGTAAAATAAAAAACAAACAAGGAGTTTGTATTCCAGCAACAACGTACAGATCAAGCCAGACCTACAACCCAAAACATAAATCCACAAAACAAAAACACGACACCCTAGGAAGTCTACATCGCATACACAACCTGTACCTGAACCATAAAAAGCATTATGCAGAAGTAGGTAAAAACATTCATTCATGTCCTGCAATTGAGCTAGAAATGGGCCCCATACTTCATAGAATATATCTTCCCTCCCTGCCACTCTATAGGTGACCCGCTCATAGCTTGCCAGTGAGCTTAGTACCTCAATCCATTCCTTAAAAGTAGACAAATTGGCAGATTTCCAGTATCCTGCACCCTGTTATAATATCTAAACGACACCATGATTTTCGGCGTTTTGACATTTGAATATTATCTGGTAGTCATCCCAAAATACATAAAGAGGGGTTCTTGATCAAGTACGTACCCAACATCTTATTTAGGAACGAGATTATTGCATTCCACATATCACTGGTTTTGCCACACTCGTATAACATATGCACCAGAGTTCCCACCTTTCTATTACATCTCCAACATCGATCACTGTTTCTGAGTTTCAGTCTTACCAGTTTGGAAGGAGTCCAGTAAGATCTATTTAATATCTTATAACAAATAAGTTGTGACTGCGTGAGTAATGGAAACGGAACCATGATGCACAAAGTTTTTTCCAATCATTTTCTGGAATCTCCTGGGCCAGGTCCCTCTCCCAACATGCTTTAAGACCATCCAGTTTTGGCACTTGTGTACTTCTAATAAGTTCGTAGAATTTTGATGCGCCTCCATTTTTATCTCCTATTTTATGTGCAATATCCTGAATTTCTGTTTTACCGTGCTGAATATGTTCTCTATTTGAGAGAATGCAATGTCTAATTTGTAGAAATCTCCAAAATTCAGAATTACACATTATATATATTTTTTAAGTTCGTCAAATGATCTGAATCCAACATCTCCCATCACATCCTCGAGAACATGAATACCAGACCTAATCCATTTATCCCAAAAGAAACTCTTCTTCTCTATTAACAGCTTCTTGTTGTGCCATATGGAGGATCTACTTGATAAATATGGATCGTTTTTTGTTATCTCATCTCATTATCTCTAGCCGCTTTATCCTGTCCTACAGGGTCGCAGGCAAGCTGGAGCCTATCCCAGCTGACTACGGGCGAAAGGCGGGGTACACCCTGGACAAGTCGCCAGGTCATCACAGGGCTGACACATAGACACAGACAACCATTCACACTCACATTCATACCTATGGTCAATTTAGAGTCACCAGTTAACCTAACCTGCATGTCTTTGGACTGTGGGGGAAACCGGAGCACCCGGAGGAAACCCACGCGGACACGGGGAGAACATGCAAACTCCGCACAGAAAGGCCCTCGCTGGCCACAGGGCTCGAACCCGGACCTTCTTGCTGTGAGGCGACAGCGCTAACCACTACGCCACTGTGCCGCCCGGTTTTCTGAATGATTGGAAAAATGTTGGCTTCCATTATTTTTTTCAGGCCTGGCGTTAGTTTGATGCCCAGATATGTTAAACCTTCTGGCATCCATCTAAATTTCCAGTTCTTTCTGATCTCTGGGGGGTACGTTTTGGATAACGGCATGGCTTCTGATTTCTACCAGTTAACCGTATATCCAGATATATCTGAAAATAGGTTTATAACTGAGCAAATTTCCGGGACTGAGGATTCAGGGTCACTAGATATCAATAAAACATCATCCGCGTACAGAAGAAGCTTGTGTTCTTCCTGACCTGCTTGCACACCCCGTATATTTGAATTAGCCCGTAAGGCTATGGCCAGGGGTTTGAGAAAAATGGCAAAAATTAGAGGCGATCCTTGTCGAATGCCACGATTAAGCCTGATTTGAGAAGACGTAATGCCATTAGTTAAAATTTGTGGCTGATGGATCGGTGTACATTAGTTCCACCCACCTCCTAAATACTGGTCCAAATCCAAATTTTTCTAGTGTATAAAACAAAAAAGGGAACTCCACTTTATCAAACGCCTTTTCAGCATCCAATGAAAAGGCAACAGTTGGTGTGTCATAATTCCTTGTCGTCCACATATGTAACAGTCTTCGAAGGTTGTCTGCAGAGCTCCTGCCCCGCATGAACCCCACCTGATTCTGATGGATGAGTAATGGGACCACTTCTTCCGATCTAGTTGCTAAGATTTTGGCAAGGATTTTTTCATCCACATATTAATTAAAGATATAGAGCGATAATTAGCACACTGCTATGGATCTCTTCCCTTTTTATGCAGTAGCGTAATAACAGCTGCCCTCATGCTTTCAGGTAGCCTACCTCTTTGCAATGCATCTCAGTATATGACCAGCAGTCTAGGAGCAAGGTCTTCTATGAATTTCTGATAAAAATCTACTGAGAACCCATCGTTTCCGGGGGCCTTTCCTATCTTGAGCCCTCGTATTGCTTTTTTGATTTCTTCTACAGAGATATCGTTCTCCAAAAGAGCTCTCCCATCCTGTGTCAAAGCTGGAATTTCAATTGAAGAAAAAAAACCTTTCTAATTTGTTTTTATCCATCCCACCCTGAGATGTATACAAATCTTGATAAAACGCCCTAAATGTGGAATTTATGTCTCTTTTGTTCGTAATGAGATTATTGTCTTTATCAAAAATAGATGGAATAATATTTTGAGATTGTATTTGTTTTACTCTGTGCGCCAGAACTTTGCCAGCTCTCTCCCCCTGCTTGAAATATTTCTGCCTGGTGCAAAACAGGGCAAATTCAGTTTTTCTGTTCAGTATGTCATTTAATTTGCATTTAAGCTCATTCAGTTTACCCCATGTATCCGCGTCTTGCTGCTCCATGTGTTGCTTTTCAAGCTTTTTGATATCTTGATCTAGTTTAAGTAGCCTTTGACTCTCCACTTTTTTGATACATGAACATCTTTTGAATAATACGCCCCCTCAGAAAAGATTTGAAAGCATCCCACATTACCCCATGGTCCTCTATAGAGCCTTCATTATGCTCCAAGAATTCCTGCATTACGGATTTAATAAAGATGCAGTTTTCTTCCCTGTTCAGCATACAGTTGTTAAAACACCATCGCAAGCTTTTTTCTGCTTTATCTAGAGAGCAGAGGACCAAATCCACTGGTGCATGGTCAGATGTTTCCAATTGTAGAATTTAGCACCTGACTGACCAAATTACGGGATAAAAGAAAGTAATTGTGACAGTTCGTATGGGTGGGTGGAGCATAGAAGGACGGCAGGCCAGAACTGAGTTCACAAAACTCTTTTTTTATTGTTACACTTTTCAGCGTACACTCTCCCAGACACTCAGACACACGCGCGCACACATTAGTCATCTGGTTGGGGAGAGAGCTCCCTCTGCTCTCGCGCTCTCTCCTTAAATAGGGCGGGGTCACTGGGGAAGACACACAAACACATTGACATCAGGTGCAGTGATTCTGCCACTTACCTTCCCTGACTCCGCCCTCCGGTCAGAGACCAACGCTTGACCACGCCCCCGCTGCCACATACCCCCACCGCCCGACTCAGGCCGGGCGGCTGTCCGGCCTGCAGCCGACTCCCCTCCCGACGGGAGAGGAAGTCCGCCACGACCATCTGCGCCCCTGGCCTGTGGATCACCTTGAAGTTAAAGGGTTGGAGTGCCAGATACCAATGGGTGATCCGCGCGTTGGCATCCTTCTTGCAGTGGAGCCACTGGAGGGGCACGTGATCCGAACAGAGGGTGAAAGGGCATCCCAGCAGGTAGTAACGGAGGGCGAGGACCGCCCACTTGATCGCCAGGCACTCTTTCTCAATGGTGCTGTAGCGCCCCTCACGCACTGACAGCTTCCTACTGATATACAGTACTGGGCGATCCTCCCCCTCCACCTCCTGGGACAAAACAGCCCCCAGCCCTCTGTCCGACACGTCTGTCTGCAACATAAAGAGGAGAGAAAAGTCAGGGGAGTGTAAAAGTGGCCCCCCACACAGTGCAGCCTTTACCTCAGAAAAAGCCCACTGGCATTGCTCCGTCCACTGGACCAGATCTGGTGCCCCCTTTTTAGTCAGATCAGTCAGCGGGCTGGTGACGTCCGAATAATTAGGTATAAACCTACGATAATAGCCAGCCAGCCCCAGGAACTGTCTCACCCCCTTTTTGGTCTTGGGCCTCGGGCAGGTCGCAATTGCTGTTGTCTTGTTAATTTGGGGACGCACCTGCCCGTTGCCCAAGTGGAAACCCAGATACCGTACTTCCACCCGCCCAATCGCACACTTCTTCGGGTTGGCTGTGACTCACCTCAGCGACCTAAGGATGGCCCTCAGATGTTGGAGGTGCCTCGGCCAGTCATTACTATAGATAATGATGTCGTCGAGGTAGGCGGCCGCATAGGTGGCGTGGGGGTGGAGGACCCTATCCATCAGCCGCTGAAACATAGCAGGCGCCCCAAACAGCCCAAAAGGAAGTGTGACAAATTAGTGTAAGCCGAACAGTGTGGAAAAGGCCATTTTTTCTTGGGATAAAGGAGTCAAGGGGATCTGCCAATAACCCTTTGTTAAATCCAGTGTCGAGTAAAAGCGAGCCGTGCCTAGCCGATCGAGCAACTCATCAATACGAGGCATTGGGTACGCGTCAAATTTAGACACCGCGTTGACTTTTCTATAGTCTACACAGAACCGGACCGACCCGTCGGCCTTGGGTACCAAGACCACCGGGCTGCTCCAGTCACTGTGGGACTCCTCGACGATGCCCATTTCGAGCATGGTCTCAAGTTCTTCCCGAACCACTTTTTTCTTGTGCTTGGGTAACCTGTAAGGGCGGCTACGCACTACCACCCCCGGGGGCATCTCAATGTGGTTGACTAGTTCAGTTAGTTAGCTCTATTCAGCACTCAAACGTCACCAGATACAAATTCATCCTCAGGTTCAATATGGGCTCGTCTAAAAAACACAAAGAGAAGGATAAGGATCAAGACCCGGAGGAGCGACATCGGGAACATAAAAAGCACCGACATAAGGATCGGGAAAGGGATAAAGAAAAGGAGAAGAGGAAGAGATCTCGATCCCGGGTTTCGGCACCACTGTGACAGTTCGTATGGGTGGGTGGAGCATAGAAGGACGGCAGGCCAGAACTGAGTTCACAAAACTCTTTTTTTTATTGTTACACTTTTCAGCGTACACTCTCCCAGACACTCAGACACACGCGCGCACACATTAGTCGTCTGGTTGGGGAGAGAGCTCCCTCTGCTCTTGCTCTCTCTCCTTAAATAGGGCGCGGTCACTGGGGAAGACACACAAACACATTAATTGACATCAGGTGCAGTGATTCTGCCACTTACCTTCCCTGACTCCGCCCTCCGGTTACAGACCGACGCTTGACCACGCCCCCGCTGCCACAGTAATCTATCCTGGAATAACTTGAGTGAGGATGTGAAAAAAGTAAAGTCCTTTTCATGTGGATGCAATAATCTCCAAATATCTACAAGACCCAACTCTTCAGACAACACATCTATTGCCATAATCCCGGCAGGGTTAGCTTGGGTGGGTTGATAAGTTTTATCCATTATTAAATTTCTGACTTGATTAAAGTCCCCCCTAGAATTATATTATTGTTTCCCATATTTCTGATTAAGTTGCAGACTTCGTGAAAAAATTCTGGGTTGACAGAATTAGGAGCATAAATGTTAGCAATAGTCGTCCTTTGACCCTCTAAAGTGACATCCAATATAATCCATCTACCGTCCTTGTGAGAGACATGTTTATGTACCTGACAGTCTATATTTTTCCTTATCAGAATACTCACTCCTCTTTTCTGCGAGGAAAATGCACTATGATATTCCTGCGCAACCCATTCTCTTTTGAGTTTTGCTGCTTCCTCATCATTTAAGATGGGTTTCTTGGATGAGGGCTATATCAGCCTTTTTTTGTTTCAGATAAGTGAGGATTTTTTTCCTTTTAACCACATTATTGCACCCTGAAATATTCCAAGTTACAATTTTAACCAGCTGCATATTGCTCTTCTGGAATAATAATACACTACCATCCCAATGAGGCAACCCACCATCTTGGTTGCCCCTCCTCTGCTATTAGAAGTTTTCAGGAATACAGGATTAAAAGTATCAAAACTGTATCTGCATGAGACACCTAGGGTTAAACACCAAACAAACAAATACAAACTTAAAAACACACTGTAACCGCAGCCGACAAACGTTACTTTCCAACATCAAACCTTCCGCTAAGCGCATGGCTCCCCCAGCTGCACCCACACGGCCAGCTACCTCACCATTCCCCCTGAATTTTGACGTATCCCTTTTATCCATTGCGAAACGCTGTAAGTTTGTTATTAAAGCTTGACTGAACCCCTACATCATAAACCATATCCATGTAAAGACCACTCATGTCCAGTTCAAACTTCTCAGCGTTTTTTTCCCCCTTTTTTTTCTTTCTTCCTTCTTTCGACATCATTCCAGTATGAACTCGCTGGCCCCCGTTATCCCCTCGCCTTCGTGGCGGATGAGAAAGGCTTTTGCATCCGCCGCACACGAGAACTCATGCTGCTTGTTGTCCAGAGTGAAAGTCATTGTTGCCGGGTATCGTAGGGCATATTCCACATTACGTTTATGGAGAATTCGCCTCACCTCCTCGTATTTTTTGCATTTCTCTTGTATCTCCTGTGCATAATCTTGGAAGAAAAAGATCCTTGCACCGTTCCAGGTGACTTGCATCTTCTTTCTCGCTGCCGTTAACACAGCAGCTTTAGCCTAGTCCCGTAGGAACCGAACAATGATGTGCCTTGGCCTGGCGTTGTCTCCTGGCCGAAGGCCAACCCGGTGGATCCTGTCAACTTCGTACCAGCCATCAACATTAATATCCAATGCCTCCGATAGCAGTGTTTTCATAAAGCCATCCCAGTCACAGCCTTCCATTCCTTCTTTCACACCCGCAATACGCATGTTTTGATGCCAGGAAAAGCCTTCCAGCGCCGTTATTTCCTCTTTCAACATATGATTTGGTCTTGCTAGGTCTTTCACCACCGGGGCCCTATTCGTCTCTTCATCCTCGAGTTTGGATATTCTGGATTCTGCCTCAGTAATTCTGCAGCCCAGACTTTTAACAATCTCATTCACCACCTCAAGTCCCTTTTTTACCCCCAAGATGTCCATAGCCAGACTCTCAAGAATATTTTTGATACCCTGCAATTCAGTCATTACGGTTGTGGCGTCTTGTGGAGATGAATCCGCCATCTTAATTGCATCGGCAGTCTCCTGGGTGTTCTTGCCACGTTGGTTTTGAGAGGGGTTACGAGTAAAATAGAGGCTTTTTACCGACATATTACTTTGCAGTATCTGATTCGTCAGCAGTATATTGCAACTTCAATTTATTCGTCAGCAGTATATTGCAACTGCTATTGCAACTTCAATTTATAAGAGAACTGGGGAAACAGCTAAGCAGGTTCGGCTTGCTTCTCCTACGCAGCCATCTTGGGCGTGTCACCAACCAGAGGGAACTAAATTTCACCAATTTTATGAAATCAAAAGGCCATCTCGCTTTAAAGTGTGTGTGGGGGATTTGTTTGTTTGTTTGTTTTTTAACAGTTTTGCATTTTGCAAAATTTCTTCTCTCATCTCATTATCTCTAGCCGCTTTATCCTTCTACAGGGTCGCAGGCGAGCTGGAGCCTATCCCAGCTGACTTCGGGCGAAAGGCGGGGTACACCCTGGACAAGTCGCCAGGTCATCACAGGGCTGACACATAGACACAGACAACCATTCACACTCACATTCACACCTACGCTCAATTTAGAGTCACCAGTTAACCTAACCTGCATGTCTTTGGACTGTGGGGGAAACCGGAGCACCCGGAGGAAACCCACGCGGACACGGGGAGAACATGCAAACTCCGCACAGAAAGGCCCTCGCCGGCCCCAGGGCTCGAACCCAGGACCTTCTTGCTGTGAGGCAACAGCGCTAACCACTACACCACCGTGCCGCCCTGCAAAATTTCTTGAATAATACAAAAGGCTTGAATAATCTAGCACAAAATTATCAAATACTCTAAATGTTGTTAACTCGCATCCATTAAGGAGATTAAGGATGTTCTATTAATTTACTTAAAATATGTGTATCACGCCATGGGATTTTTGTACCAGATGCTCTGTTTACAGAATGCATAGAAACAGCGTTGAAAAACAAACATTATTTTGCACCGTTTGTTTTCACTGGCTAATCCAGTAACTATCAATGAATAATCACTTCAATAGCGCCCCTATAGGATACATTTACCACTTTTAAAGGAGAACTGAAGTCATTTTTAAACTTGCTTTATTTCTTAATTAACGTGTTATTCAATGACATTTTTGGTTTTAGTAACCTTATATCGTGACTCGTATTGGCAACTAATTGCAATTAAATATTATACTTATCGGCCTGTTCGGTTTTTAGCCATGTTGAATTTAGTTCGTTTGGTCCACGGTAGGCGTCGCTTATCCGCGCGATCTTCACGAGACTTGTGTGAGACTTTGAAGCGTGAAGTGTCAGCCAGGTGTCAGTGCCGCCATTTTCCAAACGCAATATTGTACAAAAACAAGTTTAAATGACGATTACTGCCTACTTTTTTCAAACTTTCCTGATTGCTATCAAAACAAACAAAACTTCCGGCTTGATTACATCAGCATCGAAAGAGAGCGCACATGTCTTTTGACGACGTTGGCAAATGTTGGTCGCTTTGATTTCCGCTGTACGTTTTACTTCCGTCCTACGATGTCTCACATAGGTCTCAACGAATCTCGTTTACGGCCGTCGCTTTGACATATGGACTGATATATTACAGAGCATATTTCAAACACTCAGAACTTGCTATAGCAGCGACAAAATAGCGATCAAAAATGCATTCCGATATTTAATAAAATGAGAGAAATAGAATTTTGATGATAAAAAATTTGCCTTCAGTTCTTCTTTAACATCATTCATGATTGGGACACGTATACCGTAGATCTTCCTTCTGCCATCAAAATCAGCGAATAACATTTTGATTTGTTGTGAAAATTCGTCGATCACGCATGTGCAGTTTTCACACAACATTTGCTTGGTGGTGCTAATAGTTCACCACGTGTTTTCTTGACCTTCCGGGCAGCATTTTGTGGTCTGTTGCTGAACAAATCTGGGAAATCCGCCAATAATCTACAGTCAAGATTGTCTCCTGATGGATTCACAAGGTTCTGTATCATCTGCGCCTGGAAAATGGACCATTTTTGGGTTGCACACATGTGATTTCATGTCAGATTTACAGTAACTTCCCTTGGTCCAGTTTCACTTCGGTCTGTATTTCCTGTATACAGAGGCTTGGTCGTGTAATACAGCAGGTACAACTCAAAATCCATCATCTGAGCATCTGGTATGAAAATCTGGTGGACTGACACATATATTTTTTTAAAAATCATCATTTACTTTCACTCTGTGCTCCAGGTAACAGAGTTGTCTTCCAAAGCGACTTTCAGTCAGTATCACAACGTGACTGAAAATAAAGTATAAACAAAAAAAAACAACAAAAGAACATTATTTGCTTCTTCCCGTCCTCTTCAGGAAATTAAATGTGGATGATGCAACTTCCTGTTCTGTGAACTTGTGAAATGTTTCCCAATATTTCATCAGGTTTGGTTTGAGTGTATTCAGGTAAAAAGGTTGAGTGAACACTGTGTACATTTTCTTTCTTGTCATAATCTGTAATGGACAATGTGTAGAAAAGGATGAGATGTTCAACAGATTCAGACATTAATGCAGAAATTATAGACATTTTAATCACTGTCTTTCAAAATACAGTCAAGTGTAGTTAAAGCGAGGAGGCTGTTTTTACAGCAACAGAGCACACAGACGTACTGTATTTGTGTTTCCTGTATGACTTTACAGGACCTTGGTGTCCTGATAACCATTACATTCAGTAATCAGGGGTGTCGCTAGGATTTTTCAAAGGGGGAGGTCACACACTGACTGGCAGCCTGAGTACATGATCTCATCTCATCTCATTATCTGTAGCCGCTTTATCCTGTTCTACAGGGTCGCAGGCAAGCTGGAGCCTATCCCAGCTGACTATGGGCGAAAGGCGGGGTACACCCTGGACAAGTCGCCAGGTCATCACAGGGCTGACACATAGACACAGACAACCATTCACACTCACATTCACACCTACGCTCAATTTAGAGTCACCAGTTAACCTAACCTGCATGTCTTTGGACTGTGGGGGAAACCGGAGCACCCGGAGGAAACCCACACGGACACGGGGAGAACATGCAAACTCCGCACAGAAAGGCCCTCGCCCGCCACGGGGCTCGAACCCGAACCTTCTTGCTGTGAGGCGACAGCGCTAACCACTACACCACCGTGCCGCCCCTGAGTACATTATGTAACAAAAAATAATTACCATTGTACGGAAGCCGCGAGAGGCCCTTCATATAATCTTTTTTTTTATTCACCTTGTTATCCCGAGATAACGACATAATTAATTCAGGATCTCGAGAAAACAACACAACTAATTCGAGATCTCGAGAAAACAAAACCATTATTCCGAGATGACGACATAATTAATTCAGGATCTCGAGAAAACAACACAGCTAATTCGAGATCTCGAGAAAACAAAACCGTTATTTCGAGATCTCGAGAAAACAAAACAATTATTTCATGATCTCGAGTAAACAGCTGAGAAATGGTTCATTCAGGTGCGCCAAGAGACTTGTGTAATTTTGAAATTATCCCTTATTAAAAGACTTAATGCAATCTCTCCCTGTGTCAACCCCTGATCAAAATATTGCCTTATTAGGTGATCGATTATTCCAGACATTCTAATGACCAAAGTTGCGTCTATACAGAATGAGAAATAGCCCCAAAGTCAGCATATCACAAGTCTCTTGGCGCACCTGAATGAACCATTTCTCAGCTGTTTACTCGAGATCATGAAATAATTGTTTTGTTTTCTCGAGATCTCGAAATAACGGTTTTGTTTTCTCGAGATCTCAAATTAGCTGTGTTGTTTTCTCGAGATCCTGAATTAATTATGTCGTCATCTCGGAATAACGGTTTTGTTTTCTCGAGATCTCGAATTAGTTGTGGTGTTTTCTCGAGATCCTGAATTAATTATGTCGTTATCTCGGGATAACAAGGTGAATAAAAAAAAAGATTATATGAAGGGCCTCTATCAGCTTCCGTACCATTGCTAGTTTTAGGTAGCTTAGAAACCGGCTCTTCCATTATTGCGGTTTCTTCCATGTTTTCTTGATGATGTGTTCTAGAAACGGCACTAAAACTTAGCTTCGAAGCCACAAAATGCAACTTTGATGGAAAAAAATATATAATAAATTGCTGACCTCTCTTCATGTCGAAAGAAGGAGGAAAGTTTTGCTTGTTTTGACATGGCGAATTATTAACAAGAGGAAATACTTGTAATTCGCAACTAAAAAGACCGCAGCTACACCAGCAGCTTGACCGTGCTTTCTAGTGCGATCGTGTTGCGCTTGCGCAGAGCGGTGTCAGTCCTGCGTGCCTTGGCTTGTGCCAAGGGCTGCGCACGCGTCTGACGAGCTCAGGCACGTGCTCCATTAACAAAGAACACCTGTCTTTAATCAATGAAATATGTTTAGGCTATTTAAGGACCGCACCCATGCAAGGACGATGTGAAGTATTGCGCCGCGTCTAGTGTGCCTTACTGAGCCTTGTTCCCTGTCCTTGTTGACCTCCTGGTTTTTCAACTCCTGATCAAGATTCTCGTCCCTTGATCTTGTATAGTTTTGCCTCTGATATTCTGTCCGCGCCTTGATTGACCTCCTGCCTGTTTCCTCGATTACGACTTTGACTGCTGTTTTGGATTGTTTGCCTGTTGTGTGCATTTCACGCACTTTATGCTCATATCGCACTGTGTATTATTTAACATATCTGCACCTACATCCGCCTCTCCAGCACACACACTGACAAACTGGGCCAGCTACGCCCCTGGTAATGTAAAAGCAGAGCTCGTGATGAGTTCTCATCTCATTATCTCTAGCCGCTTTATCCTTCTACAGGGTCGCAGGCAAGCTGGAGCCTATCCCAGCTGACTACGGGCGAAAGGCGGGGTACACCCTGGACAAGTCGCCAGGTCATCACAGGGCTGACACATAGACACAGACAACCATTCACACCTACGGTCAATTTAGAGTCACCAGTTAACCTAACCTGCATGTCTTTGGACTGTGGGGGAAACCGGAGCACCCGGAGGAAACCCACGCGGACACGGGGAGAACATGCAAACTCCACACAGAAAGGCCCTCGCCGGCCATGGGGCTCGAACCCAGGACCTTCTTGCTGTGAGGCGACAGCGCTAACCACTACACCACCGTGCCGCCCCCGTGATGAGTTTATGAACAAAATATTTCCAAGAGCACAAAACAAACCTCATCTCATCTCATTATCTCTAGCCGCAGGGTCGCAGGCAAGCTGGAGCCTATCCCAGCTGACTATGGGTGAAAGGCGGGGTAAACCCTGGACAAGTCGCCAGGTCATCACAGGGCTGACACATAGACAAACCACCATTCACATTCACACCTACGGTCAATTTAGAGTCACCAGTTAACCTAACCTGCATGTCTTTGGACTGTGGGGGAAACCGGAGCACCCGGAGGAAACCCACGCGGACATGGGGAGAACATGCAAACTCCGCACAGAAAGGCCCTCGCCGGCCATGGGGCTCGAACCCGGACCTTCTTGCTGTGAGGCGACAGCACTAACCACTACACCACCGTGCCGCCCAAAACCAACCTGAATAGAATAATAATATTCTAGCACCATGAATGAACCATCGAATTGTGTTGTGTATTTCACATCAATAAATCACTGCATTGTGTTGTGGCATTATTGTGAGACCAATAATGAGAGAAACATCGCAGTTGCGATACATATTTATTCCTTTCTTTGACACCGCATGCCATGCGCCAGAAACAACACCTCGTCTCGTCTCATCTCGTCTTCTTCCACTTATCCGGGGCCGGGTCGCGGAGGCAGCAGTCTGAGCATAGAAGCCCAAACTTCCCTCTCCCCAGACACCTTGGCCAGCTCCTCGGGAAGAACACCGAGGCGTTCCCAGGCCAGCCGAGAGACATAGTCCCTTCAGTGTGTCCTGGGTCTTCCCCGGGGCCTCCTCCCGGGGGGACATGCCTGGAACACCTCCCCAGGGAGGCGTCCAGGAGGCATCCGAAAGAGATGCCCGAGCCACCTCAGCTGATTCCTCTCGATGTGGAGGAGCAGCGGCTCTACTCCGAGCTCCTCCCGAGTGACTGTGCTTCTCACCCTATCTCTAAGGGAGCGCCCAGCCACCCTGCGAAGGAAACTCATTTCGGCCGCTTGTACAGTGGTGCTTGAAAGTTTGTGAACCCTTTAGAATTTTCTATATTTCTGCATAAATATGACCTAAAACATCATCAGATTTTCACACAAGTCCTAAAAGTAGATAAAGAGAACCCAGTTAAACAAATGAGATAAAAATATTATACTTGGTCATTTATTTATTGAGGAAAATGATCCAATATTACATATCTGTGAGTGGCAAAAGTATGTGAAGCTCTAGGATTAGCAGTTAATTTAAAAGTGAAATTAGAGTCAGGTGTTTTCAATCAATGGGATGACAATCAGGTGTGAGTGGGCACCCTGTTTTATTTAAAGAACAGGGATCTATCAAAGTCTGATCTTCACAACACATGTTTGTGGAAGTGTATCATGGCACAAACAAAGGAGATTTCTGAGGACCTCAGAAAAAGTGTTGTTGATGCTCATCAGGCTGGAAAAGGTTACAAAACCATCTCTAAAGAGTTTGGACTCCACCAATCCACAGTCAGACAGATTGTGTACAAATGGAGGAAATTCAAGACCATTGTTACCCTCCCCAGGAATGGTCGACCGACAAAGATCACGCCAAGAGCAAGGCGTGTAATAGTCGGCAAGGTCACAAAGGACCCCAGGGTAACTTCTAAGCAACTTAAGGCCTCTCTCACATTGGCTAATGTTAATGTTCATGAGTCCACCATCAGGAGAACACTGAACAACAGTGGTGTGCATGGCAGGGTTGCAAGGAGAAAGCCACTGCTCTCCAAAAAGAACATTGCTGCTCATCTGCAGTTTGCTAAAGATCACATGGATAAGCCAGAAGGCTATTGGAAAAATGTTTTGTGGATGGATGAGACCAAAATAGAACTTTCTGGTTTAAATGAGAAGCGTTATGTTTGGAGAAAGGAAAGCACTGCATTCCAGCATAAGAACCTTATCCCATCTGTGAAACATGGTGGTGGTAGTATCATGGTTTGGGCCTGTTTTGCTGCATCTGGGCCAGGACGGCTTGCCATCATTGATGGAACAATGAATTCTGAATTATACCAGCGAATTCTAAAGGAAAATGTCAGGACATCTGTCCATGAACTGAATCTCAAGAGAAGGTGGGTCATGCAGCAAGACAACGACCCTAAGCACACAAGTCGTTCTACCAAAGAATGGTTAAAGAAGAATAACCTTAATGTTTTGGAATGGCCAAGTCAAAGTCCTGAACTTAATCCAATGGAAATGTTGTGGAAGGACCTGAAGCGAGCAGTTCATGTGAGGAAACCCACCAACATCCCAGAGTTGAAGCTGTTCTGTACGGAGGAACGGGCTAAAACTCCTCCAAGCCGGTGTGCAGGACTGATCAACAGTTACCGCAAACGTTTAGTTGCAGTTATTGCTGCACAAGGGGGTCACACCAGATACTGAAAGCAAAGGTTCACATACTTTTGCCACTCACAGATATGTAATATTGGATCATTTTCCTAAATGACCAAGTATAATATTTTTGTCTCATTTGTTTAACTGGGTTCTCTTTATCTCCTTTTAGGACTTGTGTGAAAATCTGATGATGTTTTAGATCATATTTATGCAGAAATATAGAAAATTCTAAAGGGTTCACAAACTTTCAAGCACCACTGTATCCGTGATCTTGTTCTTTTGGTCATTACCCAAAGCTCATGACCATAGGTAGATCGACGTAGATCGACCGGTAAATCAAGAGCTTCGCCTTTTGGCTCAGCTCCTTCTTCACCACAACGGACCAGTAAAGCGACCGCATCACTGCGGAGGCTGCACAGATCCGCCTGTCGATGTCATGCTCTATCCTTCCCTCACTCGTGAACAAGATCCCGAGATACTTAAACTCCTCCACTTGAGGCAGGACTTCTCCACCAACCTGGAGAGGGCAAGCCACCTTTTTCCGGTCGAGAACCATGGCCTCGGACTTGGAGATGCTGATTCTCATCCCAGCCGCTTCACACTCGACTGCAAACTGCCCCAGTGCATGCTGAAGGTCCTGGTTTGAAGAAGCCAACAGGACAACATCATCTGCGAAAAGCAGAGATGAAATCCTGTGGTTCCCAAACAGGATTCCTTCCAGCCCCTGACTGCGCCTAGAAATTCTGTCCATAAAGATTATGAACAGAACCGGTGACAAAGGGCAGCCCTGCCGGAGTCCAACATGCACTGGGAACAGGTCTGACTTACTGCCGGCAATGCGAACCAGACTCCTGCCACCATGACACCATGACATTTATTATAGTGCGACTCTGCTGGGTGCCTGGTGGACAGCAGTGAACCAGCGCTTTCGCTTTACATTACTACTGTAGAGTTGCCATTCAATATCACACTCGATACGTCAAACAGTTGTGTGGTTACATCTTTCACATCCATGCACTTTGGAGCTTGGAGTGCAGCACCATTAGAACTAATTACCATGCACCTGTTCCTGATTAGAGCTCAATCACAGCACATACATGTAAGGACTCTGAGTAACACACAGACTTTGCGAAAGCCTTGTATTTTGTATCACTTTTCTGGTTTTGACCCTGTTTGTGTTTTTGGACTCTGAGTATTGTATTACCTTTGATATCCTGTCTGTGCCTTGCTCGACCACTGCCTGTTTTTCGACTCTACCTTTTGTTTACATTTTGGATCTGTTTGCTCGCATGCTTTCAATAAAACTCCGTCTATCATCCTTACATAACAGAAACTGTAGATTAGGGATAAAATTAGCTCATGTTTAAAGTCATTAAAATTCTGTAAAGCTGCTTTGCGACACTGTCTATTGTTAAAAGCGCTATAAAAATAAACTTGACTTGAAACTGTCAACTGTCCAACAAGTGAGTGGACTAATAAAACTGTTTTAACTAGATTTATATGAAACTGTCGTGAATATTTTATGTAAAAGATATGTGTTAATAAATAATCCCAAGTTATTTTTTAAAGTAAATTAAAATTAAGCACTGGATAAAACCCATCTATCTTATGGAAATAAAGACACAAATTTTGTTGTCCGGTGGTTAAGTGTTTGAGATACGTTGCCTTGCGCTTACAGTCAGGTTCCTCATGGTGGTGTACGGACATCGTATGGTTGCGAAAGTCATCAAAAATCAGGTCGATGCATTACCATATTCTCTTAAGTAAGGCGCTCTGCTGTGCGCTCTGACTCATTTTGTCAAATTTTCATTCTCCAGTGATGGAGATTAACTCTAACATTTATTAACTCATGTGGCCGGCAGGTGATGAGTTTATGCCATTATGTGTCGTCCGTCTGGCGTCCGTCCAGCATCATCCACATTTCACGAAAATCGCTGCTTCTCTTTCAGTTTTTCAACAATTTTTATTCTTTTTGGCAGGAAGGGAGGTCTGCCTGGGGTGCATATAGCTTCAACCCAGATTTGCATAATTGCAATTAATAATGAAGATATGGAGTAATTAATCAATCCTTAACGAGCAGTTTCCACACATCACTTCTTTGTTCTCAATTCTTCACTGATTTTTATTCTTTCTCTCATGAAAGTAAGTGTACCTAGGGTGCATCTAACTTCTACCCAGATTTGCTTAATTACAATTGTTAATGAAATTATGGAATAATTAAGCCTTAATGAACAGTTCAACAAAAGTTGCTTCCAATCAGTTCCTCGCCGTTTTGGATTCTTTCTGTTAAATAAGTTGGTATTCCTAGGGTGGATATCGCTTCTATATATAGCTTGTATATAGTGTATATAGCTTGCAACATTTATTGCGCAAGGTGGCCCACTTTAGATCGTTCCTTCTGGAATAGACAGAGCCGGAGTGAGCTACGCCATCACTGACGGTCTCATTTACGTTGATCTCAGTGATGGTTATACTTTAAAAAAATAATTTTTTTCCTGATTATTTCCTTATGTTCCATTGATGCAACTTAATTCTGATGCAGTTGCTGTGACTTTCTGTCTCTCAGGTTGTTGGGAATAAAAAGAAGTCTAGCTACCATTTTCTCCTGTCTTCAATATGTTTTTTTTTTACTTATTTTTGTTTAATACAGATCATGTGGTGTGTGAAGAAGAGTTTAAGTACGCCATGCTTGCCCTCAACTGTGTGTGCCCGGGCACGTCCACTCTGATTACCTTACTGATCCATTCCTCCAGAGGACAGTGAGTGTATATACACACACATACACACACACACAGACAAACAAAAAAAATTGGGGCAATATAGAGTCACCAGGTCATGTTTTTGAGAGGTGCGAGAGTCCAGAGGAAGCCCATACATACCCCCTTTCCACCAATGTGAACCAGGTGCTAGTTCTGTGCTGGTGCTCGTGCTGATTCAGAGCTGCTTCAACTTGTGAAACTTCTAAGAACCAGTTTGCTTTTCCATGAGCTACAGAGTCACGTCATTACATCATTGTATAGATCTCCGCTTTCCCATCCACTAGCACCACTAGCCTGCCATACTAGAACTGCTAGCACCAAGCACAGCAACAGTGACGGACTACATCATCTTTGTTTCTTCTTCTTTGGATTAGTCAGACTAGACTCTACACTAACTCTGTTTTTTGTTGTTGTTGTTTTTTTCCTTCATGGTGGTCACAAAGTTTTAACTAGTCTTATTGGTACTAATAATCGCACCTCCAACCCCTTACATAAGTGGTTCTTGGTTCTAGTCCAGGAAAGACCTGGTGCCACTCTGGAACCAGTTTTCCTGGCTGCGAACCAGTTCTTTGGCTGTCAAAACACAAACTGGTTCAAGATTAGGCATCAGTTCCAAACCAGCCCTGGAACTGCCTTGATGGAAAAGGGGTAACAGACGGTAAGAGTAACCCGAACTCTGGATCGAACCGGGGGACACCGGAGCTGTGAGGCAGCTACACGACACTGTGCCACCCGAGTTAAATTCAGTTTTACTTATATAGCACTTTTAGCAGCAGGGATCATCACAAAGCAGCTTTACAGATGTAGATTTAGATCCCTAATGAGGAAGCCACAGGGAATGGTAATGAGGAAAATCACTCTGAGATGACATAAGGAGGAAACGTCAAGAGGAACCAGAGTATAACATTAATTAGCTAATAATTAGTTAGTTAGTGGAAGGTGTGTGTGAGAGAGGAGATGCGTGTGTATGTTTTTATCTACTACTGAGGACCAAATGTTCCCGCAAGGATAGTAAAATCTGACAATTTCAACCTTGTGGGGACATTTGGATGGTCCCCACAAGGAAATTGCTGCTGTATTTTATTTTTTAAACAAACATTAAAAAAATAGCCAAAAAGTTTCCTTTTCATTACTGAGGTTAGGTTTAGGTGCAGGCCCAGCATTAATTAACTGCAGTAATAATTATGTCAATGGAAGGTCCTCACAAGGATAGTGAGATGTGTGTGTGTGTGTGTGTGTACATGGTGTGATAGTTTTCCTGCCTCACATCCATCCATTAACCAAAAGGAACTGTTTTATCTGTATGTTTGTAAAAGTATCATTTTATTTCGTGAGGACCGGGTGATTGTGAGGACATTTGACACTATCCTATCCTATCAATATGAGGACTCGCACAAAGGGCCAAAAACATATGCTTACCCTTCCCTCACTAACCCCTGACCCCCCACTGTACGACACACACACACGGACAGACAGACCTGAATCACTACCTACATTGTATGCGTTTTAATTTGTGAGGACCAGGTGATTGTGAGGACATCTGACACTATCCTATCAATATGAGGACTTTCACAAATGGCTAAAAACATATGCTCACCCTTCCTTACCTACATTACCAACAGTGTATGTGTTTTATTTTCAGAACAGCACCGTCAGAAACCTTCAAGCAGAGAGGAGGAGCCTTTCAGCCCCTTAACAGGTCCAGAACCTCACAAATAGTGTCTCATTTTACTGCCTAATGGGAAACGGCTCCTAGTGGAGTCCATTAAACAATCTCCATCATGATCTAACAGTTTTAATGCATTATTATTATTATTATTATTATTAACATTAATTGGTTGAACATCACAAAATTGTCCTGAGTAGTGTTTAAGATAAAACTAACATTTATTTAACTGTAGTGAAGTTTCATTTTCTTTCCAGAAATATTCTTGTTCCTCATATTTCACTTGTTTTTACTTTGCTTATGTTCTACTTTATAATTCTTTTCTAATTCATGATGTACGCTAACTACATCGGACAGAATGAACATCTTGCACTTTCGTCCACAAATCAGAGGTGATCCCTGGTGTGTTTCTTGTTGTATTTTAACATCACACTCCATACATTTGAGAAGGACAAAGTATTGGCACCCCTGGCTAGTAGTAGTTTTGTATGGTGTCACACCTCCAGATGAGCATCTCTAAGCCAGTTGTTAAAGGTGTCACCTCCTTCATGTATAGTGGCGTAGCCCCTTGGCACTGCTGTTACTGGGCAATGCAACACTCGGTGGTCAGTGTCTTGTGGGATTCCTGACATTTAGGGCATATAGGGGACTCTGTGTAGCCCCAACGATGCAAACTGGCAGCTGTTCTGGCATGTCTTGAATCTAAGCCTGTTTGCTTGAGTCCACTGTTTTCTAGTTTGGTTGAGGAAGCCAGGTAGTGGATTGGTGGGGTCCTTTATTATTTCCCCACCTCTGGGAACATTTTGGTTCCATTCCTCTCTCCATGATGTTGAAGTTTTCCTTCTTGGTCTTATAGAAGGGTTTTCTTGATTTTAATCTTGAGGTGGTAGGTCCTGCTTCTATTATTTGTTTGAGTGGTATGACACTTTCTGTGTTTGAGATGCGCTGGTGTTGTTTTTGAGCGATCTCTTATCTGCGAAGATGTGGAGGAGCAATGTTGCTCATTGTTGGTAGCCATTCTACTGGTGTTGATTTGATGGCACCAGATATGCTTTGTATGCTTTCGTTCAGTTTGGTGTCAGTCTTTTTTGCATGGGTGCTACGTGCCCGGCGGCACGGTGGTGTAGTGGTTAGCGCTGTCGCCTCACAGCAAGAAGGTCCTGGGTTCGAGCCCCGGGGCCGGCGAGGGCCTTTCTGTGTGGAGTTTGCATGTTCTCCCCGTGTCCGCGTGGGTTTCCTCCGGGTGCTCCGGTTTCCCCCACAGTCCAAAGACATGCAGGTTAGGTTAACTGGTGACTCTAAATTGACCATAGGTGTGAATGTGAGTGTGAATGGTTGTCTGTGTCTATGTGTCAGCCCTGTGATGACCTGGTGACTTGTCCAGGG